>NC_091168.1:26418515-26663110 GCF_040958095.1 Procambarus clarkii | reverse complement strand
GCCGCTGCCGTCCATGTTGTTAAGCCGTGTGTCTAGCACGGGCTGAGGCAGCAGATGGCGTCAATAATAACAATGTTAGTAAATTCTGACAATGGTCGGTGTTGTCACGGCGAGAGGGCGGCCGGGGCGCCGTTCCGGTCCAAGTTTACCCACACACAACATCATTGAAGCAAATATTTGGCCAAACTTTCGCGGTTGTTTCAACGGCCCATAAAGAACACTCCTGTATAAAAGGGAATAATTTCTTTGCTGTAAACTATTTCTAAACTTTAAAAGAAGGATTTAAAAATCTTTACACACACCAGCAAAATTTCTTTCGGTTTACAGCGATAATTCTCACACACACACACCCGCCTCTTGGAGATACTATGAAGTCCTACTGTATGTCGAAGAAGGTCCTGGCTCACTTGGGCGAAGAGTAGGCGCTCCTCTGAGTGAGATGGAGGGACCTTTTTTCTGACATCGCATATATGGAATCAGTTACTTAAACGTCCTTATATGATTGGGTAATGTGGGAGGGTGGAAAATGGGTTTGGGACAGAAGGTGCCATGAATGTGGGAGGGTACCGGAAAGGAGTGGAAGAGAAGGCGATATAAATGTGGGAGGGTATAGGAAAGGTGTGGGAGAGGCGGTGATGTGGCTGTGGGAGGGTACAGGAAAGGCGTGGGAGAGAAGGTGCTATGAATGTGGAAGGTTTTACGATGATCACCGTCTTGTTCAGACCATCCCCGCATCAAGAATCATTTTTCTCCACCCTACAGACACACTTGATGGCCCTGAGAATGCAATAGTTTAAGAGGAATATATATGCGCATTGCACGGTTTCGATGTAATTTTAAGTTTAAGGAATTTCCAGGGAAAAGCCTAGTCCAGTCTTCCCAAATATAGCGACCGGGTCAGCAGCGCTAAAGATAGGTTCCCGCTCAGGGCAGCGGCGCCAAATGTCCCAGATGTACTAGAAGCGGTGATTGGAGGTAAGGTGCTTAAGGCTGCCACCAATCAACAGATGGCCTGCGAGGGGGGGTTCCATGGCACTCAGAGCATCATTGGGCGTTGGTGAGACCAAGCGTATACAAAAGTGTTCCAAGATATTCGCGGATTTGCGAATTTGCGCTTCCATATTGAGCTTAAAGCAGAAGCAACAGACCCCTGGAAGGCATGAGGAGTGACTTGTGAAGCCTGTAGAAAAGTTACGTCGAGGAAGGCTGTGTAATCCCAACTTGTGCTGAGGACCTGGTGGGGGTCGCTCCACAGCCCAGTAAAGTGACCAAAGGCATTATTCACCGATGCGAGGAGGTGGTGGATGGCGTAGGGTTAACCACCCGACGAGGCAAGACCCGACACACTGGAGGAGCTGGAAAGTCAGTGACCTGTGAAGTGGTTCACCCCCACCCTCACAAGTGGCCAGTGAAGAATAAAATGACCAATAACATTATACACCAATGATCAATGAAGTACAGTGCCTAAGAACATGCAAGAGGGCAGTGGATAATGAAGAGGTTTACCTGTTGTGCTGATTTACAATTATATGGTAGCAGAGTCAATGCATGAATTTAATATCATGCCTTACCAGTAAGGTAAATGATAGTGACGGTAAATGACAGTGCCATTTTATTTCTGTGGCAAGCTAGTGTGTGGAACCACTTGTCAATAGCCTAGTACTACAAGAGGGTCTGAAGAACCCTGGAGTGCACCGAGAGTGGAGAGCCACTGATATATCCACCGAGTTATTCTACTCCAAGAGCGAAGTCTGTGGGTGCAAGATTGCAAGGAGGTCTTTGGGAATCAACGTTTGTGGGCAAGAGGAAGCTTCTCGAATCATCCGAGTGGGCCAGGCTGACCTGTTAATTAAAACTAATTTACAGCTAATTAAAAAATTAGCGGAAGGGAAGGGAACTATGAGGAGAAAGCGCCAAGCCATTATTACTACATAGCCCTGGGAAGGGATGGAGGAAGGAATTAAAAAAAACTAACTAAAACAGCTAATTAAAAGTTCCTCTTGTTGCTATAATCGTTCCTAGGGAACGAGTAGGTATTATCATTATTATTAAGAATTATTTAACTGCTGATATTAATGTGTTGATTATTATTATTTTTATATCTGATTATGTGTTTGTTGCCGCAGCCTAATGACAGTTGAAATTAGTTTTGTGTTGATATTACTTATTTGAGTTCAAAGCTAACGTAGAGGTAACTATATTATCGAGAAGCCTAAGCGAATTATTTGTTGAGTTCTTGTGTTTTTGCTAATGGTGGTGGCACTTGAGTGGGTGTACCACGTTAAAGTAAACTTTGAATTAAGTGAGGCCAGAAGCGGCTGATTTATATTATTGTGTGAGCTAGGTTAGTGCTGCAAGAAAATTGTATCTATATATACTTTTTCAGGAAATGTCGTTTATCATTTCAAACGCTGTTTCTTGTGTCCCTCCATTATACTATGCCATGCTATGATATAATTTCCATATAAAATGATCGTTATTATTATCGAGCCCAGCATTGAATCTGAATAAAATTGAATACATTTCCGGGAGAAATATGACAAGTTTGTCGGAGAGGCTTGATTATAAAAGCAGACGTCGAGGTGGTAAACCAGTCTCTTTTGGATGACTTAATCTTTTATCAATCAAGTAAACCAATGAGCAGTTGACTTGTTACTTGATACATATGCCAGAGTATACTGACCTTGCCTTTATTTCCCCCTCACTTTTATTCATGTGCAATTGATGTTCTCAGGCGGATTTGTAATATTTAAGTTTGTTTTAAATGATGAACAGTAAACAAGTGTATGATGTTCTGCTCCCACATATAGTTCCTTGAGCAGAAGAGGCATATCCACTCTTTAACTGGCGAGTAAATGGGCAAACCTTCATGTTAAATTTATTGCCCCAAAACAACGTGAATTATTGTATCGCTATATTCATGAGACTTTCACTACTAATGATAGGTTGTTAATGTTGGGCATTAACATTACATGAAAGTACTGAGTGTACATGAGAGCTGGGCCGAGGAGCTGAGTATTGGTGTTCTAACAGTTTCTCATTCCCTGCGTGACTGGAAGAAGACAGTGTGAACTTCTTAACTCTACGTAAGAGGTTAGTGACGTGTTGGGACGTGGCTGTATGCAAAACGTGAACTCTTGGTGTCCCTGTGAGGTGTTGTTCGCGGAGTGCAAGATACTGATTTAACACCCAGAGTGAGAAAGTGGGAGTGCGACCCGAAGTGACTTGACACGGTCTGCGGACCAGTCATCGGTCTAAATGTCTAAGGACTATTTTCGTCACGGCTCAGGAAAGTGGTAGAAGCCGCGTGGCGGACACGACCGTGGCTCCCAAGACACTGGACTTTAAGTATAATCATTTGAGGACTAGCAAGGGAAGGCCAATGGAAAACTAGGAGGGAGGGAATTATCAGCGGAAAGCACCAAGCCATTACGACTATATAGCACTTGGAAGGGGTCAGGATAAGGATTTGGGATTGGACGGGGGATAGGAATAGTGTCCAACAACTTGGACGGTCGGGGAATGAACGCCGACCTGCATGAAGCGAGACCGTCGCTCTATCGTCCAGCCCAAGTTGTTGGACTAGGAGTGATTGTGACCCGACAACTGATAACCACCTGGCCAGCGGAGGCGAGCGACCAGATCGAAGAGATCTTGGTAGGTTTTCACAGGTAAGTCAGTAACCCCTCCCCCTTTTGTGCTAGGCGCTCTAAGGGACTCAAAGTTAGAGCCGTTGATTCGCTATAATTATAATTATAACTGTGGATTATACATTCTTATGTGCATTTCTGTATGACTGTAGCACCGACTCTGGAGTCGGTGCTCTGTTTAAGAGATAGAGTTATATAATTTTGTTAACGTAATAGCTATTGTATGTCCAGCCTAGTAATTTTTTATTTTTTCGGTGATCAGGTTTATTGAGTGATTGCTATGCTTGAGAGTCATGTAGCAACTGCTTCACGAGTTATTTCAGTCATATTACGATCAGCCATTAGCATTTGATTAAGTTGTGATTAAAGAAAGAACCAGTAAATTCCGGCTGTCGCTAACTCCGGCCAGAAAGTTGCCAGACGGCGCTCGGTTTTATTTGAAGCGTTGCCAGATTTTCACCAGTGTATTTTCTTTTTATTATTTTCTCAGTGAAGAGTTGTCGTCGTTTCAACACTGCGTTTGAGTCCATTTGTTCTAACTGCCTGTAGACTAAACTGGACTGAGTGTACCAGACTTTGAAACACATTTATTGAACAAACATCAACACTGTGATAGTGAATAATTTCATCATGTGTGGAAGAGGCTACATATTACAAGAGTAGGGAAGGGCTTTGCCAGGACGGTGATGAACCTGGTCGTTGTGTCAGTGCACAGGACTTCACCGGCCAGATTAGGACCAGGTATGATCATGGTGTATACCCACAGTGAAGCCGTCCAGGTCTAAAGACGAGCTGTAATGAAGGTGTTAATAGCCTCATTCCCAGGGTGACTGACTGTCCGCGAAGAAGTCGCCACTGTCGAGGCTGTGTAAGTTTAAAATTGTTAGCACTGTAGTGCCAGAGTCAGGACGCCCCTACCTCACCTGTGAAGGCCCATGCAGCCTGGTCCGGAACGAGTGAACGACTAGAGGGACCACGTCGTGCAAGTAGCTGGTGTCCTTCAAGAGCCTCTCGCTCCTACTCCACCTTGCTTGATGGGACCAAGTTCAAGTACGTTTATTGAGACAATAAAATACATCTCAAAAGGATAGAGTAGCTTAGGCTAGTTCTACCTAGTGGGACCGAGTTGTGTTGGGAGGTGTCCGGATGACATGTTCCTGGCATCGGGCATACGAGCTGGGGGAACTTGTATAACAATAGCAAGAATACACCAATGGATGAAAGCTTATAGCAAGAGTTCACAAATGGACGAAAGCGTTGAACAAGAATTACGCAAATGGATCAAAATGTATAGGAAGGGGCTGGGGGGGGGGGGGTATATTACTGGTGTTCTAAAAACCTAATAAACTAGAACACGAAACACATAATGTCAGAAGTTATTCAGGCAAGACTCTAAATATTAATTTGGAATAGAATTGGTGATATATGGAACAAAATACTCTCTAACATAATAAACATTGGATTAATGAAATATTTCATGTATAGGTTGGACATATGAATTTATTTTGGTGAATATGAACAGATGCTGCCATGCACTATAGCCAATATATTTACCTTACAATCTATATAAAGATCAAGGTTATATGCGAAATAACTGAAGATATACAACTGAATAAATGGGCACACAAAAAAGGT
This sequence comes from Procambarus clarkii, assembly GCF_040958095.1. Classification (NCBI taxonomy): domain Eukaryota; kingdom Metazoa; phylum Arthropoda; class Malacostraca; order Decapoda; family Cambaridae; genus Procambarus; species Procambarus clarkii. The sequence continues at coordinate 26,657,825 of NC_091168.1, read as the reverse complement.
ATATAAATAAAGTTTTAAATATTTGAGCTCTGGACAAATTTAAGCTCAAGAAAGACCTGGACAAATATTGATTTGGAAACAGAGTTGATGATTAATGGAACAAGTTTCGGGGTAACATCACAGACGAGGAATTGCCGAAACATTTTAAGACACATATATATATATATATATATATATATATATATATATATATATATATTATATATATATATATATATATATATATATATATATATATATATATATATATATATATATGAACGAGTTTGGGTGGATATAAATAGGAGCTGCCTCGTATGACCAATAGGCTTTCTGCTGTTGCCATTATTCTGAAATTGTTGTGTTCTTCTGTGGTTCCTCAATCATTACGTTTTTCATTCTCAATGTTCTTATATATAAATGTGAAATCATATCTTGCTTTTGTCATTTCAGTTTCAAGTCAGACACAAAGCAAGAGTCCCGGGAGATATGGGACTCCCTCTGGCCCTCAGTGTTCAAGTGAACAAACATCTCGTACAGTTGTTTTACTTAAACAAACAAGGAGCTTGCCAAAGTATGCACATCTTCATTGCCAAAGCGTTGCTGTATGCACCTCTTTATTATCCTAACGTTGCTGTCTGCAACTCTTACCTGAGCGTTCATCATTTATATTTTCAATTTTCTGTATATATCTTGTTGTTAGGTATTATATTTATTGACAGAATGCAACGAGAGAGAGAGAGAGAGAGAGAAAGAGAGAGAGAGAGAGAGAGAGAGAGAGAGAGAGAGAGAGAGAGAGAGAGAGAGAGAGAGAGAGAGAGAGAGAGAGAGAGAGAGAGAGAGAGAGAGAGAGAGAGAATCTTGAGATGATTTCGGGGCTTTTTTTTAGTATCCCCGCGGCCCGGTCCTTGACCAGGCCTCCACCCCCAGGAAGCAGCCCGTGACAGCTGACTAACACCCAGGTACCTATTTTACTGCTAGGTAACAGGAGCATAGGGTGAAAGAAACTCTGCCCGTTGTTTCCCGCCGGCGCCTGGGATCGAACCCAGGACCACAGGATCACAAGTCCAGCGTGCTGTCCGCTCGGCCGACCGGCTCCCCGGTCGGCCAAGCTGAGAGAGAGAGAGAGAGAGAGAGAGAGAGAGAGAGAGAGAGAGAGAGAGAGAGAGAGAGAGAGAGAGAGAGAGAGAGAGAGAGAGAGAGAGAGAGAGAGAGAGAGAGAGAGAGAGAGAGAGAGAGAGAGAGACTGTAACAGGGAAAGAAAAACAGAATAAAAGCACGAGAATGGTCCACGAGACATTAATCCCCGCGAAATAGGGTCATATTACGCGGATTAAAGAACGGTATATGAAGGGATTTGTTGGATTATCTGCGTGTTATCTTTCCCTCTAGTGTGTGTGGGGGAGGGGACGGGATGGGAGTGGAACAGGAGAGAAAGTGTGTACTTACCTATCAGTGTCTACATGGGAGTGAGCTCTAGCTCTTCATCCCCCGCCTACTAGCCTTGTACCTGTTGCGTTTCAACTTAACTACTCTGACTTTCAAATTCTTTGTCGAATTTGGAGGTGGCTTCCACAACTTCCTCTTTTAGAGCCTTCCACTTGTTAACTACCCATACAGGGTACGAGTACTGTCTTACGTCCCTTCGGCTCATCTGTGTTACCAGCTGCCACCTGTGTCCTCTAGTAATGCTGTCTCGCAATCTGAAGAGGCTATCCTTGTCCACCTTATTTATTCCTCTCAGTATCTTGTACATTGTGATCATATCCTCTCTGTTTCTTCTATCCTCTACGGTTGTGAAATCTAATTTCAATGGCCCTCTTAGTTCTGGCACCAATCTTATGTATCCTATGAACTTTTGTACTTTGTCAATTTTGCCTTTATGTTTCATAAGGTGCATAATATTTCATAAAATATAAAATAAAAATATTTCATAAGATTCCATGCCAGTGATGCGTATTCCAGTATTGGTATATCAGATGTGTAGAGTGACTTGGAGGAGTTCTGATTGAGGTTTCTATACTATGTTCTTGTATTTGTCAGCGTCCCATATGCTGCTGGTGTTATCCTGTTTATGTGTCTCCGGTGTGAGTGTCGGAATTATATCCACTCTCAGATCTTTGTCTCTTTCTGATTCCTAGATCGGTCTTCCCTTTAAGGTGTAGATGCCTTCTGGTCTCCACCTTTCTCATCTTCATCACCTGCAAACATCGTGTGTGTGTGTGTGTGTGTGTGTGTGTGTGTGTGTGTGTGTGTGTGTGTGTGTGTGTGTGTGTGTGTGTGTGTGTGTGTGTGTGTGTGTGTGTGTGCGTGTGTGTTTACTAGTTGTGTTTTTGCGGGGGTTGGGCTTTGCTCTTTCGGCCCGCCTCTCAACTGTCAATCAACTGTTTACTAACTAACTACTAACTTACTAACTACTTTTTTTTTTATTTTTTTTTCCCACACCACACACACACACACACACCCCAGGAAGCAGCCCGTGACAGCTGACTAACTCCCAGGTACCTATTTACTGCTAGGTAACAGGGGCACTTAGGGTGAAAGAAACTTTGCCCATTTGTTTCTGCCTCGTGCGGGAATCGAACCCGCGCCACAGAATTACGAGTCCTGCGCGTTATCCACCAGGCTACGAGGCCCTAGGTGTGTGTGTGTGTATGTGGGGGGGGTGGGGGGGGTGTGCGTGCGTGCGTGCGTGCGTGCTACACCTACAAAACAGTTTATTATTTTAGGTGCCAAACACATTGAACTAAATTTGCACTGGAGCTGCACAGAGGCCGATATCACAGGAGGCTATACAGGAGGAGGCCACAGTAGACACACACGGCTCCTCCTGCTGCTGCCTGATAACTCCAGCACACGCCAGAAATACTCTGAGGTAAGAGCTGTGTCTAGTGGTGGTGGTGGTGGGTGGGGTGACCTGGTGAAAGCGGCAGCTCTGGGTGGGGATAGGGTGGTGGTAATGGGTGGAGAAGGTGGTGGTAGTGGGTGTTGAGGGTGGTGGTAGTGGGTGTTGAGGGTGGTGGTAGTGGGTGTTAAGGGTGGTGGTAGTGGGTGTTGAGGGTGGTGATAATGGGTGTTAAGGGTGGTGATAATGGGAGGAGAGTTATTCATTGTTTCAAATTCTATTTTTATCACGTTGTTGCTGTTTTAGATTCAGCTACTCAGAATAAAAAGTTTCAAGTAGCACGGGCTATGGTGAGCACGTAAGTGGAGGCTTTTTGGAGCCATTATTTGTATCAGTAGCTATTGATACTAGAGATCTGGCGATGGATGGGGGTTTTCATGGTGGATTTCAGCCCTGGAGGGCTGGCTGTACCAGTTATGGGGCTGGTGGGTTAGTGTAGACCTCTAGGTGTTCCTTTTGTCTTCGGCTGAGTCGTGCTGTCGTTGGAGTTTGGTGAGGTGGCCTCCACGAAGAAGTCTTGTACCGAGTAGGTGTCGTGTTTGTGGTGCGGCGGTGGAGCGCCTACTAAGATTACCTCGTCTGAGGAGTCCGTAACATCTGTAGTTGGTGGTTTCGTCTTTCTCCTCGCAGCCTGAGGTAGGCTCAGGTGTCGTGGAAGCTATTTCAGGGTCGTTGGTGGTGGTGTTAGTATTTGTAGACAGCACGTCTGCTAGCGCGGCGGCTGAGGTGGTGATGGTAGGAGTGTTGGGAGCTGGGGAGGGAAATACCTCTGTGCCACCCGGGTCTTGGGTGGTTCTGGAGTCGGTGTTGAGCTGGACCTCGTGGTCGTCCTGGTGGTAGTCTCCGGAGTGGTAGTGGACGTAGTGAGACTTGCGCCAGGGGCTATGATGGAGCCCAGGCCATTGGCTAGGTGTAATGTGTTCAGTGAAGCAACAGCTGCACCACCTGTAAGTGAAGCAGCAACAGCAGCACCACCTGTAACTGTAGTAGAAGCATCTTCTGTATGACGTTCTCACTGGTGGTGCGAACGCGGACCATTATCACGGAGCCTCCAGCAAAGTGATCACCCAGAGCAGGGATTATATACAACCCTGACTTTAGGCACGTGATGTACCTCCTCTCCTGAGGCTGGACAACCCCTGTATGCACCACTCCATACAGGGGGAAGGTGGAGGGTGTGAGGGGGACTTGATAAAGGTCTGGACATGAAAGAAGGGAAATTGAGGACTCTGAAAATCGAGAGGATGATAAATGAGCATGAGGGGAAGGTGAGAGGTGCAAGGGAAGGTGAGAAGAAGAGAGAGAGAGAGGGGAGGAGAGAGCAGTGAAAAGGGATTTTTTCTACCACAGACGTGGCCAGACATTTACAATGCTAACCAGCATATGTACATTTTCTTCTGTCCTCCATGGACTGTGTTAGAGATCTGTTAAACATGTAACTCGGTGATTTATTAAACAATCAACCACAGGAGGTGACTGTAGTGCTTTTAAAATGTTATTCTAACCTACAGACATGAATACAAGGATATACGTCTGTCCTACGAGGGAGGGGGGGGGAGGCGAGGGAGGGGAGGGGAGAGATGAGGGAGGGGAGAGGCAAAGGAGGTGAGGGAGGGGAGGGGGAGGGAGAGGTGTGGAAGGGAAGAGGGGAGGGGAGAGGTGAAGGAGGGTAGGGCGAGGGAGGGGGGGGGGAGGTGAGGGAGGGGAGGGCGAGGGAAAGGAGGGGAGAGATGAAGGAGGGGAGGGCGAGGAAGAGAAAGGGAGAGGTGAGGGCGAGGAGGGGAGAGGTAAGGGAGGGGAGTGTCAGCGGAGAGGGTTATTGCTCCCCGTGGAGTGGTTCTTCACAGGCAATTGTCTCTAGATGAGAATGGCGAGGGAGGGGGTCATGTGGAGGGTAGGGGGCGTGGGGAGGGAGGGGGTCATGTGGTGGAGGGTAGGGAGCGTGGTGGGGAAGGTAGGAATGGAGTAAAGGAGGGCGGACATGCCCTCCCCCCCCCCCCCCCTCCACCCTTATGTGGGGGTTGAGGGGGGGGGGTTGAGTTTCTGGGAGGGAGGGATGGAGAGTGTCATGCTTCTTTAAGGTATTCATTCCTTGCCCTCTGACACCTCGGCTGTTCACTGTGTTATCTTTTCGTATACCTGTAACGTCTCCATGTGCCCGTGCGCATGCGCTATGCATCCTCACATCCTTGGTTCAACCCCATGGGTTCATCCCATATTCCTCATTATCCTTCCTGTCACCAGGATACAAACTTGTCAACTGCCACCCAACCCCACACATCTGTGAAGAAGCGACGACGCTCCGGCTCGTGCGGAACCATTGTCAAGTCTTGTAATTGAAAAAGTGTGGAAGAGAAAGACACTTTAAGGTAGGAGAGTCTTTCTCTCGCCTTGGTTGACCCCTTACATGTTATCAACTGTGCCTATCCTCAAGCTGAAATAAATCTATTTCATCTTAAACTTATTTCAAAACACAAGTTATACTTGTGCTGCGCCTTCACTTCACAACTGGAAACTCTCACATATGATCTTTAGCTTCGTCCTCCAGACATAAAACTCGCCTTTGCGACGAACTTTTGTGAGTTTTCATAGAGTGCGGGGCGAGGGGTACACCCAGCTGTCCTGCCACAGGTGTAATGATGCTAGGAGGAGGAATGAACTGCTTCGACACCTTTTACACAATGTCACCTCTCCGGGGACACAAGGTTATTCTTGTCCTGCTCTGGTGATAAAGAGAAACACATACACACGTCTTGGGATCTGGTAGCTGAGGGGACAGCGCACAGGACTCGTAATTATGTGGTCCGGGTTCGATTCCCGGACCAGGCAGAAACAAAGGGCAGGGGCATTCATGCTGAATGGCCCCTGTTACCTAACAGTAAATAGGTACCTGGGAGTTAGACAGCTGTTACGGAGCTTCTTCCTGTGTGTTGGGGGGGGGGAGGGAAGACAAAATAACATTAGATAGCAACAGTTGATTGACAGTTGAGAAGCGGCCCGAAAGAGCAAAGCTCAACCCCCGCAAGCACAACTAGGTGAATACACACACACACACACAGTATGTCTCAGTTGATTGACAGTTGAGAGGCAGGACCAAAGAGCCAAAGCTCAACCCCCGCAAGCACAACTAGGTGAGTAGACACATTGCAGTCACTCGAGGAGACTAAACAGGAGAGTGACGTGTTTGACCGCAGTCAGCCAGGGCCCCGCAGAGCGTGCTATGCCATCTAGCAATATATTCCCTGCTAATGTTCAAACATTACTGTTATGAAACAGTTCGCGTTAGTCAGTCACCCTCGAGGCTTGCTCCTGGTCCTCGCGTTAGTCAGTCACCCTCGAGGCTTGCTCCTGGTCCTCGCGTTAGTCAGTCACCCTCGAGGCTTGCTCCTGGTCCTCGCGTTAGTCAGTCACCCTCGAGGCTTGCTCCTGGTCCTCGCGTTAGTCAGTCACCCTCGAGGCTTGCTCCTGGTCCTCGCGTTAGTCAGTCACCCTCGAGGCTTGCTCCTGGTCCTCGAGTTAGTCAGTCACCCTCGAGGCTCGCTCCTGGTCCTCACAGGTCCCAACTTGTAACCAAGAGAGAGAGAGAGAGACGCTCTAAAATTATTCGGAAATGTCCAGTCTAAGTATTCATCTCCCCAGGAGTACACGCTCGAGGACTTAATTCAGAATGCTACGCATTGCCTCTACGTTGCTTCGAAGGTTTAATTTAGGAAGCTGTCCATTGCTTTCTTTGCAGGCGCCTGCAGTTTCCATGCAACAAGCCCATATTGGCTGCCTTTTGGATTCATGATTCCAAATTAAAAACATGACTTACCTAGGAAACTGGCACATCAGCTGTGGCAGCCTCGCAGGTGTGGAGATTGTGGTGATTGTCAGTTGTATATTTTGTCCAGGCACTGGATACATCATTACTTTTGCCCTAATACGGAAACACTTGCAAGCCTGTGTTTGAGTACAAGAAGTTCATGTTGTGATACAGCCCGTATCTTGATACATGTGAGATACAGGTACGCCAAGTAACAGGTAGAGACGACCTCTGAGCACTCAGACAAGAGCAGTGTCGAGATATAAGCTGCTTATAACGTAAGCTCTTGCTTCAAGCTCTTGCCTCAAGCTCAACCGGTTCAGTATCACTCTTGTAATTAAGCGCCATTATTTATAATTTTATTTACGAACTTAGCGAACTCCGTTGGCGATTTAAGCCAATTATTTCAGTTATATGCAAGGAAAAACCTATAATTTTGATTGTACAAGAAAATGTGTCATTTTAATTATATGCAGGAAAACGTATCATTATAAATATCAATGCATAAATATGTATACCCGTTGTGTTGCCTGTGTCCAGTAGCGTAGCAGGTGTTAGAGTGACCTTGGCCTGCGTGCAACAAGCAAGCAACATATCCAGCTTACAAGGCAAGGTAATCATCAGGAATTATCACTAAGCCAGTACGACCTATTAACCGAGAGGTTGGCCGCTGCTGGCAAGTGGCACGAATACAAGGACAAGACTCAAGGATAGGACGGAAGAAAGGAATGGTGCCCAACCACTCGTAGACCATCTTGGATCGAACACCGACCTACAAGAAGCCAGCCAGGCCCCCTCGACAACTGGCTGGATTATCCAGTTCGCGAGAAACATCTGTCTCGAAGAGTTGCACCGGAGGGGCCCGTCCTGCTGGGCTTACTTCACGGCCAAAGGAGCAAACCCATTTGTTTCAATCAACGAGGAACTAAATGGTTGAAAATTAGGAGCACCGTCTTTCGGGAACTTGGCGCATACCTGAGCGTTTGGGGCCGTTGGGGATGTTCAAGCGTGTCTCGAGCATTTGGAGGGTTATGTGAGCGTGTTTCGAACACTTGGATGGTTATGTGAGCGTGTTTCGAACACTTAGATGGTGATGTGAGCGTGTTTCGAACACTTGGATGGTGATGTGAGCGTGTTTCGAACATTTGGACGCTCATGTGAGCGTGTCTGGTGCATATTCTTCCTCTGATCTCTGTGCATGGTGTGCTCAAGTGCCTCACTATTGATCACCAGCCTATCCTGCAAGAGACAAGGTAGACCCGTGTCAGAACACCGGTGTTCTCGCTGCACGTGACGCAACAGACAAGGTAGACCCGTGTCAGAACACCCGTGTTCTCGCTGCACGTGACGCAAGAGACAAGGTAGACTCGTGTCAGAACACCGGTGTTCTCTCCGTCCTGTTTGTAGTGTGGGAAACCTTGAGGAAGTTTGAGCTAGAAGCTGTTCTTGCGGGACAGCTCCCGACTTCACCACTCACCTAGCAAGTAGATCAACAACCAAACTGTCTACGTATATCCACGTATATGCAGCCGCGTATATCCACAATGTCATACTCGTTTATGAAATAATCATGACGAAAGAACAGGTGAGAGTGAAGGTATATCAACAGGCATGAGGTTGTGTTTCAATTTGTATAATGACATGATTATTTCTTTCCTCGCTTCCTAACGAGTAGCCTGGGCCTGGAATTGTTTAAAATTAACCCAGTTTTCTGGGTTAATCTTTTACCAGTAGATCTAATTTAGTAAGTAATAATAATACTTATTTATTTAATATTTATTTAATAGTAATTAATTCTAAGTAGATTTAATCTGGTACTAGTAGAGCAACGGTGATTAAACAGTAATTAAGCTTAGCTGTATTTTGTAGTTTGTGGTCCCCGCCCCCTTCCCTTTCCAGCCTGTTGCCGTCGTGATGGGGGGGGGGGGGGGCTCGACTTTTTTTTTTATTAACACATTAGGTACATGTGCATTTGTGCAGCTGCCTTAGGCTGTATGAAGGGGAGTACAGCGTGTCAAAAACACTAGCTACGTGATGCTAAAAATCCCCATCACACAGGATTATGAGGATATCATGAACACAAGAGTGAATAAGGCAGCAGTGATACTAAAAGTCCCCATCGCGCAGGGTGGTTAGTCATACAGGGCCATATGTTTAGTAGTCTGCACTGGCAAATTTTGGGTGCAATATGAGGATATCCTCAAGAACTCGAGAGTGAATAAAGTAATTGCAAAGCTCCAGGTACCTCATTCCAACGGGTCTGAATGGTCTGCTAACTGGGCATTCGGTGATGAAGTGTGGGAGATCATGCCGCAGTTCCTGCACACTGAGTTTGCACCTGGAGTGCTCAGGTTTGGGAGATCCGTCACCTGTAGCCACCTGCCACAGGTAACGGTAACCCAACCTGATCCTGGCAACCACTGTATCGCACAGTGGTTGCCAGGCGATAAGACCAATCCTGGAGTATGCGGCTCCAGAATGGAGCCCATACCTTGTCAAGCACAAGACGAAGCTGGAAAAAGTTCAGAGGTATGCCACTAGACTAGTCCCGGAGCTAAGAGGCATGAGTTACGAGGAAAGGCTGCGAGAGATGCACCTTACGACACTGGAAGAAAGAAGAGTAAGTGGAGACATGATCACGACCAACAAAATCCTCAGGGGTATTGACAGGGTAGACAAGGATAAACTATTCAACACTGGTGGTAGGCGAATAAGGGGACACAGGTGGAAACTGAGTACCCAAATGAACCACAGGGACGTTAGAAAGAACTTTTTCAGTGTCAGAGTAGTTAACGGATGGAATGCATTAGGCAGTGATGTGGTGGAGGCTGACTCCATACACAGTTTTAAATGTAAATATGATAGAGCCCAGTAGGCTCAGGAACCTGTACACCAGTTGATTGACGGTTGAGAGGCGGGACCAAAGAGCCAGAGCTCAACCCCCGCAAGCACAATTAGGTGAGTACAGTCTTGTCGACGTTTTATACTGCCCATAAACATAACTTTCAGATCTGAACAAATCATAGCTTTTTATACTGGTGCTTTCAGATCGTTGGGAGTCAGTAATTTCTTTCCTATCAGACCTGAGTGTTTGGAACAATATAGTTTTGACAGCAGAGATGGGGATACCAAGGTCTAATTCAACTTTATCTTTGTTACACGCTAATTTGGCTGCCGGGGTGTGATGCTCCATGGGAGAGTTCTCTGTCCTTTTGAAGCCTTATGCTCCTGCTGCCTTCTTCACAGATTTTAGTTTTTTTTCTCTTCCTCATGTTTCAGCCCAACCACTTGGGCTGGACGGTAGAGCGAGGGTCTCGCTTCATGCAGGTCGGTGTTGAATCCCCGACCGTCCACAAGTGGTTGGGCACCATTCCTTCCCCCCATCCCATCCCAAATCCTTATCCTAATTGATTGATTGATAAAGATTAAGCCACCCAAGAGGTGGCACGGGCATGAATAGCCCGTAACCTTATCCTGACCCCTTCCCAGTGTTATATAGTCGAAATGGATTGGCCCTTTCCCCTGATAGTTCCCTTCCCCTTTCCTCTCTCGTTTCATTTTTCTTTCCCCGCCTCTTCTCCTTTCTGATGTTCTCCTCCTGTCGATCTTTTGCTATTCTTGAATATTATTTCCAATGTCATCTTCCGTTTTGACGCCTGGTGTTTGAGAAGGCACACTCTCTCACCCGTAGAACTGTGGTACCCGACGTTGTCGAGCGAGGGAGACGCTTTTATTGTCAAACTTTGCCCTCGTTGGAGAGCCCGATCTCGACGGACTGACGGCTCTTAAGGTGGCGATGGCGGGGCATATACCCACCTTACACCCCTTGGAGGGCGCCCGTCTTGTCGGGTGTCCTATCTAATTGTGGCTCCATGGTGGGTATGGGGGCTTATTCGTGGACGAACTTTTTTACCTGTTCGTTTTTATGCCATTCTCTGACTGCTGCCAAATTAGGAGTAAATTTCTGTTCCACCACACCAAAGAGCCAGAGCTCAACCCCCGCAAGCACAATTAGGTGAGCACTAAAGCGACTGCAGTCACGAAACTAAATACAGGGCTGTGAACCACCGTGGTTGTTTTGTTTGTTGAATCCTTGACAAGATGTTGGGATTAAGATCAGCGGGTCCATTGTGTCTTGCAGATTCCGGAAGACAATTGAGTACCTTGTAACGGTATCGCGCTTGGTGTTGAGAGGGGCGGGGCTCGATGGGGAGAACCGCCCCAAGGTACAGCCCTTGTGGATAGGTAAAGTTTCGTAAATTAATAATTATTAGCCTGTGGTGGAAACTCGATGTTGTAATTAGATGTTAAGTTGTTTATCTGTAATAAATACTTCTGTACTTGTTCCCATTCCGAAGAACTGTCGAGGTTCTATGTTCTTCCCTCATAACTATAATGTTATGAGGGAGGATTACAGTCTTCTGACGCGCCTCTTCCGCCTGTCAACAATTATACTCCCCATTTGTAAATAGGTAAGAACAACCAGCATATATTATACAATGTTATCAGGGAGGCAAGAAGCCAAATATTTGAATTATTTCCGTTTATGAGTTTTTACTGGGGGAGGAGAGAGCGCCTAGTCTGTTGACGACTCACTAGGTTTGTCAAGCGTAGCCTAAGGCTGCAGGCGGGCGCCGGCAACCTAGGCTACGAATTTGCGCCAGAAGTCCAGACCTTACTTCAGTTGTGTGTTGATTATTAACAAGTGTATGATGTTATACTACCAAATATAGTTCCTAGAGTAGAGGAGGCATATCCACTCTTTAGCTGGCAAGTAATAGGTTGTTGTTGTGTTGATTTAGGGGCGACGACGATCATGGGATCGGATGCGCCCCGGCTGCCCGATACCGGGAAATAGCGAAGGGATGGGGTCCCTATAGTCTCTTCAGGCCATAGACCCTACAATCTCCTCAGGCGACAAATTTTACAGTCTCTTCAGGCCGCGGACATGACGGATGAAGCGGAAGGTATGGCGAAGGATGTCATGACGGACGTCTTCGTCTCTCGCACCTGCCCCGTCAAGGAGAACGGGAACTGTGAGGCGGGGAATATTCAGCCTACATACATTCATGTACATTCAGAACGGAACGAACTCTGTAGTCTGACGCGAGCGCTATGAAATCGAGGGCAGTGAAGTAGAAGGTGCTCCACTGTATCCTCCTGGGTCGGACACCACTGGCAATATGGGGAATCTACCAGCCGTAGACGATGGAGATGTGCGGCCAGGCAAGTGTGCCCAATCCGGAGACGAGTGATGGCAGTGTCGAGGAGTCGAGAATGATGACGAGTCCATGGACGCGGGGAGGAATCCTCCCGTAGACCCGCCAAAGAGGAGGACCTGAGTGCTGGCTCCATCATTGCCTCCCAACTCACGAGGCAAGCCGCCCGGAGTTGCGGGAGAATTTCGGAAAGGTCTAGGGGCACATTTGTAGAGTCATGGAGAACGGGAACTGTGAGGCGGGGAATATTCAGCCTACATACATTCATGTACATTCAGAACGGAACGGAACTCTGTAGTCTGACGCGAGCGCTATGAAATCGAGGGCAGTGAAGTAGAAGGTGCTCCACTGTATCCTCCTGGGTCGGACACCACTGGCAATATGGGGAATCTACCAGCCGTAGACGATGGAGATGTGCGGCCAGGCAAGTGTGCCCAATCCGGAGACGAGTGATGGCAGTGTCGAGGAGTCGAGAATGATGACGAGTCCATGGACGCGGGGAGGAATCCTCCCGTAGACCCGCCAAAGAGGAGGACCTGAGTGCTGGCTCCATCATTGCCTCCCAACTCACGAGGCAAGCCGCCCGGAGTTGCGGGAGAATTTCGGAAAGGTCTAGGGGCACATTTGTAGAGTCATGGAGAGCATGCGCCATCCCTGCTGCTGCGTCGGCTACCTCATTGCCTTTAATACCGACATGTGACGGAACCCATTGGAGATAGATGGACCAACCTGGAGTAACAGAGTATGACAGCAGTTCTCCACGGATCTGTGACACAGTATGACGATGGACTCGTGGACGCCGAGATGATATCAGATGTAGGGCTGTGATTGAGTCCACGTAGAAAACCACTGCAGAGGGCCCTGAAACTTGTCGAAGGAGTCGTAAGGCTAGTAAGATTGCAAACAATTCCCCGGCCAGGCACGAATGAGCAGGGGAGAGTTTCCACGTCTGACAGAAAGAAAAAGGAGCAAAGTATGCTGCCGCAGATGTAGATGGTGGCTGATCTTTGCGGGACCCATCCGTGTAAACCTCTAAGTATCCAAGTAATAGGTGAACCTTCATGTTAAATTTATTGCCCCAAAACAACGTGAGCTATTGAATCGCTATATTCATGAGACCCTCCCTACTAATGATAGGTTGTTGATGTTGGGCATTAAGGACAACAATAGGTGTGACCAATGTACTGAAATTGAGAATAATATGCACATATTTTATTTCTGTAAGCAAAAAGTTGTTTTTGTAAACTGGATTAGAGACATTCTTAAAGCTTTATGTGGACCAAGTATTAGAGTGGAGTTAATGAGGTTTTTAATGTTACATATTGACATAATATGCAAGAAAATTAATAATACAATAATTATGTTACTTTCTGATTACTTTTTTGTGTGTGGATAGGCAGGCAGGAGAGTTACTCAGTAGATAAAATATTGAAGTTCTTGCGAGGCAGGATCAGGTATACCATTTGGGGTTTACGGCTCATGCTCGCTCATGATATGGAAAATTTGTTTACTGATAATTATATAAAATATATATAAATGTAATAATTTCCCCTGTAAATTAATGTAAATATAATCTCCAATATTGTAAATCACTTAAAGAAAAATAAGTATAACATTTAGGGATTTAACGTTCATGTTCTGTAATAATGAAACACTTGTTTACTGAGAATTATACTACTGTATATGTAATGTAGTATTGCCTTGTAAAATTTATGTATATATGATTTATATTGTATTTTATTAAATAAAGATAAAAAAAAATTATTAAATGGTGTTTTATCATCCAGTCTTCACTTGCCGACGGCTAGCCTAATATATTGAGCTGAGTACATACGTTTGCACTGTCCTAGGATACAACTACTGAGAGAGATTCTTTATTTTGAAGTGCGTGTGGGGTATTGGGGGTTGGGGGGTGTTTACTAATATATTTCGGACGCGAGACCGAGTAAGTTTAATGGAGAAAATGTTCTTGACGTATCTTGGAGTTTCCAACCTCGCACTCATTGCAATCTGTCTGGCCTCATGTCCACAATCGCAATTGAGAAAATAATTCACAAATTAACATACTTTTGTCTGAAAGGACTCACTCATCCAGTAAACTCAATCAACTTTATTTTTTGAGGCACTCACTTATCACACACCACTCCTACTTTTCCAGAAATATTAACTTAATTAACTAGGAAATACGACTTAAAAATAAGTGATTTAGAGGGTCCACAGGACAGCATAATACAACTCGTCACCAGGGAAATCAGGGAGAGACCTAGCTGGATATTTCAATATATGAAAAAACTATTGTCAAAGAGGTTACTGGCAGACATTTTGAGTTCAATTGAAGTCAGATCTATGTACCATGAGCTGTGTGTTTGATTTATGTAATAGAGCAATGACTTGCACCTCCCCCACGTTAAGATATTATTTACGTAACAATAGAACAACGAATTATACCTCTTCCACGTTAAGCTATTATTTACGTAACAATAAAACAACGAATTATACCTCTTCCACGTTAAGATATTATTTACGTAACAATAAAACAACGAATTATACCTCTTCCACGTTAAGCTATTATTTACGTAACAATAGAACAACGAATTATACCTCTTCCACGTTAAGCTATTATTTACGTAACAATAAAACAACGAATTATACCTCTTCCACGTTAAGCTATTATTTACGTAACAATAAAACAACGAATTATACCTCTTCCACGTTAAGATATTATTTACGTAACAATAAAACAACGAATTATACCTCTTCCACGTTAAGGTGTTATTTACGTAATAACAGAATAATAATTTCATACAACTATTTATATTAAATAATGTTAACAGCTGTGAATGTTATTCATTGTGAAGCCGTCATGGCGAGCCTATGGCCCAGTTTTAGTGCTCACCGCAATGCAGTATTTTTCAAGTTAAGCCTACTTTCAGTCACATGGGCATTCGTGGTGTTATTCATTTGTGATTTATATACAGTGGTGGATATTTTCCACGTGTGCATTTTGTTTATTGCTGTGTACTTATCTAGTTGTACTCGCCTAGAGGTGCTTGTAGTATTGTCGAACTTATGTTCTATCCACCATCAGTAGTTCAATATAAGTAGTTTCAGTTGTTTATTTTATCATATCATCTATGTTTTTACTGAATTAAGTTATTATTGAATTATCTCCATCAAAAAACTATTTCTAGACATATTATTAGTAATAATTTAAATATATATATATATGACATTGAAAAAAATTTCATGTGAGAATACTAAATAAAGTAATATAGGTTATACAACATTTTATTAAGAAAGTTTGAGAAACTTTGGTAGCAATAATGAGTAGCAACAGTGGCTAACAGTAGTGGGTTGCAACAGTCCTTCCACTAAATGCCAACTTTACTAAAACTTTATATAAACAACGATGGTATATATACGTAAGTCTCGTCTTAGCCATACACTCAGACCTTGACAAAGCACACAGGAGAGTGCGAAAGACTTTGTGTAATTTCTTTACATAAATTTCACAAATGCATAAGTGTGGGTTTTCATCCTACGTTATTATGCCCCGGGCGTGACGTAGCGTGACGTAGCGTGACGTGGGGTGACGTCAGGCGCGGGAAATCCGTCGTAACTTGCCACCAGGAGTGAAGAAGTCGAGCAGGTGCGAAGCTCAACGGTCCCTAGTTCTGAAGAGATTTGGAGACGAATTCGCGAGTGATAATGAGGAAGAGCGTCCGAGAAAGTAAAGAAGCTGGTCAATGGAAGAGGTTCACTGGAGGTTAGACTACGGTGGAGCTCCAAGTTTGTCTCGACAGGCGGCGCTGGAAGGGTTGAAGTCCAGTGTAGCAGTCACAACACCCGGGGTGAAGCAGTTGTACTACACGTCTACACTAGAAAAGAATTGGACCAGTATCCCAGTGGGAGGACACCAGGGAGGACAGGCGACATTTGCTACCTCCTAGCCGACCAAGAGAAGAACTCGGTGGTAGGGAGCAGTCTACGGGATGAGGAGACCAACCGTGGCGACTACCGGGGTTACGAATCAACGGAAAGGAGACCTATTCCAGCTTCGTGAAGTCCTGAAGTGAGCTTCACCTGCCGCTACCTTCTGCGGAGACTACAGCATCCAGGAGCGATTGTTAAAATAGATAAATTTGCCCTCCCATTCCCCCCTTGTTGTTAGGAAATGTGTACTAAATGTTAGGTGTATGAAACGAAAAATAATGTGAGGAAAAAGGTTGGACATATAGTGCAATTATACGTTATTATTTTTAAGTCAAAGTCTCTAATTATATTTTGATTATGCGTGTGGAGACCAATTGTGCTTATATTATTAAAGTTTCAAGAAGCCTAATGTTCCAGAAACGGTTAGAAAGATAGCCTCGTGATTCATAATCTTCAGAGACTGTTGGAGTGTTGCCATTATTACTGACTTTACTACTGTAACATAAGTGAGATATTTTCAGACTGTTACCCTTGTAGCTTTATTTTAGTAAACGGTGAATAATTTTAAATATGGTGTTTGCTTCCTTTCCTTCATTTCTCTGTATGTTTGTCTGAGGTTTACTGAGCACCACACAATATGGAATAAGTATTGGACTGGACGATATTACATACCACTGCACATAAAGAAATTATCTGGCCTCAGGTGAGTACAGGTCAGATTTAGCGACCTTGAAATTGATACTTGCGTGGTGGGCAAGCCGGCCACTGGTGACGCCTCGCCACTCTGAGACCTCACCCCTCACAGTGACTCACTGTCTACTTTGCTTAGGTACTCCCTAATCCAATGGAGTACCTTCCCCTTTCACTCCTGTCTGCATCTTCAGCTTGTATTCACCTAGTTTTGTTTGCGGGGATTTTGTGCAAGAGCCAAAGAGCTTTGGCTCTTTGGTCCCACCTCTCAATCGTCAATCATGTACAGTGTACATATTCCTGAGCTTCTCGAGCTCCATCATATTTACATTTGAAACTGTGTACGGAGCCTGCCTCCACCACATCACTTCCTGGTGCATTCCATTTACTAACCACTCTGACAATGAAAAAGTTCTTTCTAATGTCTCTGTGGTTCATTTGGGTACTGTGTCCCCTTGTGCGTGCACCACCCGTGTTAAATAATCCATCTTTCTTCCCTTTCCCTCCAGCCTGCATCTCCAGCTTTTTCACTAGTCTCTTGTGTGGTACTGTGTCAAAGGCTTTCTGGCAATCCAAAAATATACAGTCTAACCACCCTTCTCTTTCTTGCCAGATTTTTGTTGCCTGGTCGTAGAATTCCAGTAAACCTGTGAGGCATGACTTGCTATCACTGAACCCATGTTGATTTTGTGTTGCAAAGTTCTTTCGCTCTAGATGTTCCACTAGCTTTTTTTTCGCACAATCTTCTCCATCAGCTTGCATAATATGCAAGTTAGGGACACTGGCCTGTAGTTCAGTGCCTCCTGTCTATCCACCCTTCTAGTATATCGGGACTACATTTGCCGTCTTCCAAATTTTTGGCAGTTCACCTGTTACCAGTGATTTGTAATTTACTATGGAGAGTGGCAGGCACAGTGCTTCTGCTCCTTCCTTTAGTATTCATGGTGATATTCCATCGGGGACTATAGTCTTTGTCACATCCAACTCTAGCAAAAGCTTCCTTACATCCTCCCCCCCCCCCTAATAATCCCAAACTCTTCTAGTGGTACCTAGTTAACTATTCCCTCTCTTATCTCTGGAACTTCTCCTTGCTGCAATGTGAAGACCTCCTGGAATTTCTTATTGAGTTCCTCGCACACTTCCTTGTCGTTTGTAGGAATCTGTCTGCCCCTATCCTCAGTTTCAAAACCTGTGTGTGTGTCTGCGAGTGAGTGTGTGTGTGTGTGTGTGTGTGTGTGTGTGTGTGTGTGTGTGTGTGTGTGTGTGTGTGTGTGTGTGTGTGTGTGTGTGTGTGTGTGGTGTGTGTGTGTGTGTGTGTGTGTGTGTGTGTGTGTGTGTGTGTGTGTGTGTGTGTGTGTGTGTGTGTGTGTGTTTGCGTGTGTATGAGTGTGTTTGCGTGTGTATGAGTGTGCCTGGCGTCCAGGCAGCCAGACAAGCGGGCTAGGCATGCCGGCCACAGTTCACACATTACCATATGAAGCCTCCACAATCAGCTTGACTACCACCACGCTACCCTCCCCACCCACCCACCCACCGCAGGCACTGAATTCACCCAAACGAGGTCAGAGGCAGGATAAAGCACATACAGTCGCTGCCTCCATTGTACTATAGGTTCCAGGGACACATCTCACTGTAACTAGCGAATCCACTACCCAGAATATCAATTTCAGGAATAGAACCGTAAGTATTTTCAGATTTTTTGCAGAAGTTGACCGTCCCAGTTCCCGCCAAAACAATTGTTGTTGATCCCTTCCCTTCCACCTCCACTACAGCTGTTGCCCCTTCTCCCTTCTCCACTAAAGCTAAATAGTGGGACTGCACAGAGCAACAGATTACAGAAGATTCATAACCACATTGTCCATGATTCGTACCCAATCTGGAATCGTATCGCACCAAATACAGTCCGGACTCGTATACATAAAACAGCATTTTGTAACGCATATTTTCGTGACTGTCGCTGGGCCGGTGTTATCGTGATGTTGCTCCTGACATTTCAGAATTACTTTGTTTCGGGTTTATTATGGTACACTAATATACTGGACCATTTGTTGGTTTACAAAATTAGCCACAGACGACTGAGACCACACGCTACAACTATACGGTACAACCACACGCTACAACCACACGCTACAACTATACGGTACAACCACACGCTACAACCACACGTTACAACTATACGGTACAACCACACGCTACAACTATACGGTACAACCACACGCTACAACTATACGGTACAACCACACGCTACAACCACACGCTACAACTATACGGTACAACCACACGCTACAACCACACGCTACAACTATACGGTACAACCACACGCTACAACTATACGGTACAACCACACGCTACAACCACACGCTACAACTATACGGTACAACCACACGCTACAACCACACGCTACAACTATACGGTACAACCACACGCTACAACCGCACGCTACAACTATACGGTACAACCACACGTTACAACCACACGTTACAACCACACGCTACAACCACACGTTACACCCACACGTCACAACCACACGCTACAACCATACGCTACAACCACACGCTACAACTATACGGTACAACCACACGTTACAACCACACGCTACAACCACACGTTACAACCACACGCTACAACCACACGCCACAACCACACACTACAATCACACGTTACAACCACACGTCACAACCACACGCCACAACCACACACCACAACCACACGTCACAACCACACGTCACAACCACACGCCACAACCACACGTCACAACCACACGCTACAACCACACGTTACAACCACACGTTACAACCACACGTTACAACCACACGCTACAACCACACGCCACAACCACACGTCACAACCACACGCTACAACCACACACCACAACCACACGCTACAACCACACGTCACAACCACACACTACAACCACACGTTACAACCACACGCCACAACCACACGCTACAACCACACGTTACAACCACACGCTACAACCACACGCTTCAACCACACGTTACAACCACACGCGAGAACTGGCGACCCAGTTATACTTGCGAGGTGATATAACATCGCCAGACCCCGAGGGAAGGTATTTTTTGGTTTGTTTTTATTGTCACCAGCCCGTGGAGGTAATGGAGTCGCTGTCACCAGCCCGTGGAGGTAATGGAGTCGCTGTCACCAGCCCGTGGAGGTAATGGAGTCGCTGTCACCAGCCCGTGGAGGTAATGGAGTCGCTGTCACCAGCCCGTGGAGGTAATGGAGTCGCTGGCGTGCAAGAATTCCCTCCGTGTTGCTTATTGCACGACGCATTGTTGCAAGAAGGTGGACCCATCAACACCTGCAACAGCGAAGTTTTCACCTGTCACCGACCGGCCGCTCCACTGTGACTTGTCTCTGCCGTCAACTACGGACGTCAGCGCGGTTGGGCAGCCTCCACAGGTACCCGGCCAGGTGGGTACTGGCGGGCCATCACCGGAAGGACGGGTGGGCGGGACGCCTGGAGGATGGGGGAGCAAGGCTAGCCCAAGACACTATAGACAGGTATGTTGTTGTTGTTTTAGATTTAGCTACTCAGAACAAAAGTTCCAAGTAGCACGGGCTATGGTGAGCCCGTAGTGGACTTACCTGGCACAGGAGCGGGGCAAGTAGCACGGGCTATGGTGAGCCCGTAGTGGACTTACCTGGCACAGGAGCGGGGCAAGTAGCACGGGCTATGGTGAGCCCGTAGTGGACTTACCTGGCACAGGAGCGGGGCAAGTAGCACGGGCTATGGTGAGCCCGTAGTGGACTTACCTGGCACAGTAGCGAGGCTATGTATGTGTATATATAGGCAGGTAGATGTTGGGTCGATTTTACAGCAATCAAGCCGGCTCAAGACGGTCAAGATTAAGCCATAGGAAAGATTTTCTATGGCTCAATTTTCCGGTAAACTAGTCAGTGTGGAGCAGTGACTAAAGAAGAGCGTATACAGTATGAGTGAAATGGCTGTACCTCTCGATTGATTGATTGATGAAGACTAAGCCACCCAAAAGGTGGCACGGGCATGAATAGCCCGTAAAGTAACTCTCTGGTGAAGTAGAGTTATATAGCTCTCTATATGTGATGGGGCATCTAACATCACCACCATCGACCTTTATATTTGCCTTGTTTGGGTTAGATTAGCGTAGGATTTGAGTTAAAAATATAGGGTGTTATAGGAGGGAGGGGGGAGGGGGGGGGAGGGAATTCTCAGGGAAATGCGCAAAGCCATTACGACTATACAGCACTGGGAAAGGGTCAGGATAAGCATTTGGGATGGGACGGGGGGAAGGAATGGTGCCCCAACCACTTGGATGGTTGGGGATCGTCCAGCCGAAGTGGCTGGGATAAAAGGGGGGAGAGAGGGGGGGAGAGGTTGAAAAGAGGGAAGGAGAGAAAGAAAGGGTGGGAGGAAGAGGGAGATGGGAAGATAAATGAAAAAGGTAGGATGGGGGTAGAGACCCGGGCACAGCCGGACACCCAGTCCCACACAACCACACCCTCACCCACACAACCATACTCCCACCCACACAACCACACCCTCACCCACACAACCACACCCCCACCCACACAACCATACTCCCACCCACACAACCACACCCTCACCCACACAACCACACCCCCACCCACACAACCACACCCCCACCCACACAACCACACACCCACCCACACAACCACACCCTCACCCACACAACCACACCCTCACCCACACAACCACACACCCACCCACACAACCACACACCCACCCACACAACCACACACCCACCCACACAACCACACCCCCACCCACACAACCAAACCACTTGCCCCCCGTGACCGAGGGGGGGCTCCCAGTGTCTGCGTGTCGTGCACCATCACCGCCTCACCGTGAAGGTATCCAGGCTGCTGCTATTAATATAAACTCAAACGTGTTTCACGCATTCGAATAAGCCTTGAACTTTTTATTATTTTATAACCCCATTAGTTGTGGCTTGAGTATTAATACGCCAAGTGAGGTTTATGTTCAATTGTATATTTATAATGGTATTTTATATGAAATATTTATTGACAAACTCCTTGTCTGTATGTCTGTCTTTAAAGTATATAGTGTTGAATGTTATAATGTATAATGTTATGCGATAAGTGTATGGTAAAGTATTTGATATAAGAAACGACAAGTGGATCTCTCATTTTTTTCTAACGATTAGCTTAGGTGAACAAATCCACAGGGGCCGTGATGAGGATTCGAACCTACGTCCGAAATCATCCCAAACGCTGCCTTAATCGACTCAGCTACGACATGGTCAAAAGAGTTGAAACCAGAAATTTGTATGTGTGTGTGATTAACTAAGTTATTCGTATAATTAATATAATGATTAATGGTTGACAGTCGACTTGATAATGGTCCAGGACGGAGTGAAACGTCGTCGTCTCCTCATTCTGGTTTGTAGTTTAGTCATTATGATTACTTATGATCATCAATAATCAACTATTGGACTTGCCAAAGAAATTTCAGCCCTTGCGTAGGGAATCTGTGGTGTGCTTCTCTTAATTGTGCTTGCGGGGGTTGAGCTTCGGCTCCATGGTCCCGCCTCTCAGCTGTCAATCAACTGGTGTACAGGTTCAAGCACCTATTGTGTGTCTACCCTTGTGTGTACCCTTGTGTGAGTGTCACCCGTGTGTCTCCCCTTGTGTGAGTGCCACCCCGTGTGTCTCCCCTTGTGTGAGTGCCACCCCGTGTGTCTCCCCTTGTGTGAGTGCCACCCCGTGTGTCTCCCCTTGTGTGAGTGCCACCCCGTGTGTCTCCCCTTGTGTGAGTGCCACCCCGTGTGTCTCCCCTTGTGTGAGTGCCACCCCGTGTGTCTCCCCTTGTGTGAGTGCCACCCGTGTGTCTCCCCTTGTGTGAGTGTCACCCGTGTGTCTCCCCTTGTGTGAGTGCCACCCCGTGTGTCTCCCCTTGTGTGAGTGTCACCCGTGTGTCTCCCCTTGTGTGAGTGCCACCCCGTGTGTCTCCCCTTGTGTGAGTGCCACCTGTGTTAAATAGTACCAACGACAGTTGAAGGAGAAGTTGCTAAAATAACAACTAGTAACGACCGATCCCAATCAACCCACCTAACGTGTGAGGCCGGTGCATAGAAAACGTCAATATTATAGCTATTCATTTTTACAAACACGTCACATATTTTAACGTAGTGATCGATTCCGTAAACAATACGACGTCTTAGATGAGATTGTTTGCCACCACCTGCTTGAGCTGCCATCGGAGGTCGTGAAATGTGTGTAATTAATTCTTAACATTGACACTATCGCGATAATTAATGCCCCCCAAAAATATACAGTGAATGACATTACTCAAGTAACACACACACACACATATACATACACATACACACACACACATATACACACACACACATACACACACACACACACCCTTGAAGGGTAAACACAAAACCGTATGGTAATATTAACCTCGCCTGTCGCTGGACAGGGCCGCGTCTTGCTGGGTATAAACACTTATTATTATTATTAACAACTTTATTGACAAAGTTTAATTACAATTTTGCCTAATCTGAGAATTTCAATTAAGTCTTATTAAAGCGAGGATAATGCTGGTATTCACTGTCACGCAGGACAGAGGGTCTTACACAAGACAATAGGTCTAAACTGTAGGCTGAAGCACATATATATCATGGTTACAATCAATGTTTTAATGTATGAATATGTAAAAATAACTTTCTATTGTGCACTGCCACACAAGGGCAGGGATGGGTTCATAAGTGTTGCAGCTTACAAGTAATATACATAAAAGTGTTCTTCATTCTTTAAAATGGACAAACAAAAGTTTGGATAAATTGTTAGGATGTCGTCCGGAACACCTGAGTCAATGAAATAGTTACACAGTTGGTGGTACAAGAGGCCAGGAGGTCTAAAATCGTTTACGGTTTCACATTCATCAATATAGTGTTCTAGTGAATGCATTAAAGGTTTATCACAGAGTTTACAATCTGAGTATTCTGGTAGTGGCTGAGCCTCACTAACCTGCCAGATGTGTCTATAGCCAAGGCGAATTGTTGTATAAACACTGTGGTGGGCAGATGACTGAGGAGCCCAGGGAGTTCGTTTTCGGGAGGCACGTACCTGGCCCCACCCCGCACAGAGAACACCGGGTAGCCAAACATGGTCAAGGCAAAACCATGGCCTCTCGTAAACTCGTACCTAAATGGGCACTTTTGCCCATTTAGGTACATATTTCCAGTGCCCTCTGTCAAAGCAGGAGCCAGCCGTCCACCACACCCGGAGGGGGCAGGAGCCCATGCACCAAGACCCGCCAGTCTGCGGCACCTCTAGGCAAATAGCGCGCCGGACAGCGTCTCCCCGCCCGAAGAACCAGCCAGAAAACGGAAAATCCTATCACCTTCCCCGGCCTACAGTTCATGGGTTGTGGCCGAAGGAGAAGTTGCAACAAGGGTCAGAGGTAAGGCAGGGCTCATCACTGAGGTATGTGTGCACCACAGCCCGTCCTCCAAACAAAGACCCAAAAGTGATTCCGTGCACCCGCCAGACTCCCTGTTTATGAATGAAAAACGGAGCGACTCACAACTGATGACGCAACCCATCCTCGACTCAAGTCCATTACATCCAGCGGTCGACCCCACAGACGCAATCATAAATTCTAACATGCTGTTCATTCAAAACAGGAATTTTCTCAAATATAAATTAATATTATAAGATATTAGCATATTGTGCATATATAGCCATAGGTTAGGTTAGGTGTTTAGTTTCTGTTGGCGATTATTTGTATTTGTAGTACATGGGTGAAGCATTTATAGCGTTGTGATTCGAACAAAATTCGTCAGTGAAGCACTTGTTCCGGATATGTTCGAACGTCAGCAGTTGTGAGTCGTGTGTAAACCGCTTTTCATTCATAAACAGGGGGTTTGGCGGGTGCATGGAATCACTTTTGGATCTTTATTTGGAGGACGGGCTGTTTACAGCGTTATGGTTCGAAGAAAATTGGTCAGTGAAGCACTTGTTCCGGAAGTGTTCGAATGTCATCAGTTGTGAGTCGTGTGTAAACCGTTTTTCATTCATAAACAGGGGGTTTGACGGATGCATGGAATCACTTTTGGCTCTTTGTTTGGAGGACGGGCTGAGTATTTATGAATGTGTCTTTGAGGTCGACCGCTGGATCGAATGGACTTAGTCTTCAACCCGTCTTAGTCAAGACGGGTTGAAGAACGAGTGTCTACCTTGCAATCTTAGTGTCATATGCACTCTTAGACCTTTTACAAAATTAAAACCTTCTACAAAATACAACCCGATGACTGGTTTTTTGTTTTGTATACAACAGTTCGTCTATGATAATACCATCCATAGTAGTTATAGGCTCCAGCATTTTTTAATAACATTAATTGGATTTTTTATGTTGGATTTAAAACCTATATCAACCTCTGGACGGTTATTAAGGCCACGACAATAGCTTACTGACCAGACAAGTATACTTTAGCACTGAACATTGTCCAGGACAAAAGTAAACTCTCAGTATATACCCTGAAAGCAGGCGAACACCTCTCGGTCTATATCATTGTTGTTGACAAGTGGTGTGGCAACTGTGACGTCACGCGATATTACTGCCAGTTGCCAGGTCGCTCACAGCACTAAAATGCATTTTTAGTATTTGTTTATCACCCAATTTAACTTTATTTTCTCGCGTATGGGAAAACAATGACATAAGCTTTATTTCCGCAGCTTTACAAAATAGCTAAATATGGCGTTGATTGGCGAGTAGAGTATAAGTTGGTGGTCCCCGGGCCGTCCCCCAGGGTGTCTGGCAACCCCCCCCCGAGCCCTTACAACACCCAGACCTCCTCCCGCCACACTCCCCCTTCAGGGACGGCGGCGAGCACTAAGACCTCCTAGGTGGCTGGGTGATCACACGACAGTTACCTTGAACTGCTTGTGACAATAGGGCAGCATGTAGCAGGGATCTTAAAAGAAGTCGTAAGTACCCTGGTGAAGTCATTCGTACAGTGAACCCATTCAAGACCTTAACCCAACAAACATTTGGGAGTGCTCAGGGAGTTAGTTATCTGTTGTTACCACGTCAACAAAGTAGTAGGAACGTAATAGACTCTGGCAGTAGCAGAAATAGTTAACAGGAGGGTAGTTAGAGCCCAATGGCTCTAATCCCCACAGGAGGGTAGTTAGAGCCTCCGCCAGAGCCGAGGAAGTAGAGCAAGGTACAACAAGGGGCAATAACCAGGCTGATGGCGGCTCTCGGCGGCGGTTCATCATAAACACAACTCGCCATTAACCACGCCACCAAACCACCCAATTTTCTCCCGGGAATGTGTAATAAACTAGAGTCAATAACTCGAGACGCGAGAATGGAATACGTAAGGCAGCTGGGATGAGGTTTGTGTGTGTGTGTATATCTTTACTATAAGAGAATGTCTGTCTGCCTAAAGTAGGAGGCCAGGCGCTCGGGGCTAGCCATATCTAAATTTAATGGGGGAATGGTCTGGGGTCCGGGATGAACACATGCTATTTAGGGTTATCTTGATGATTTCGGGGCTTTGCGTCCCCGCGGCCCGGTCCTCGACCAGGCCTTCTTTTTGTTACACCCAGGAAGCAGCCCGTAGCAGCTGTCTAACTCCCAGGTACCTATTTACTGCTAGGTAACAGGGGTATCAGGGTGAAAGAAACTGTCCATTTGTTTCCGCCTCCACCGGGGATCGAACCCGGAACCTCAGGACTACAAATCCGAAGCGCTGTCCACTCAGCTGTCAGGCCCCTTCAGGGGTCACATTCAGATCCTCATGACGATTTTGGACACTGCTCGCCGACTACACAATTAATATTTTGAAAACAAACATTTCAAAACAAATTTTTGTCTTGCAGTCATATACACCATTAATTATTCACTGATCTTGGGGGAAATAAAATGTCTCGCTATCCATATTTTACCCGTAGTCGCATAAACTACACAATCCTCCCACAGCTTCTACGGTTTCTCAAGCCTCGCCGCTTGCTCAACGTAAATGCAGTAATTATTCTAATGGAGAGTGTCGTGAGAGACGGGGCAGAGCCTCGTTGAGCTACACAACAGGTGACACGCCGTCACTGCTCTCTCTACAGTATTGCTGACCTTGTACCCCTTGTTCCTCGTGATGAAGTCGGCGCTTAACCCTGCAGCTGCCTCGTATGGGGTAATAAGCCTTCTGCAGTTACCTTTCTTATGTTCTTAACCCTGGGTGCATCAGGCTGAAACGCAGGGACCTTGGCAGTACCTCAGAGGAATCCCTATAAGCGAATGTCCGTCTGTCTGTCTGTCTGTCCAAAGTTGAAGGCTGGTCGCTTGGGGCTCATGTCATCAAACTTTGCAGGGAGAACAGTCTGGGGTTTGGGACAGACATAGGCTGGTAGGAGAAGGGGAGAGAGGAGGGACAAGAAAGGTGGGATGGAAGAGAAGGGGAATAAGAGGAGTGGAATGGGAACTGGGAGGGGAGAGGCAGACTATCGTAGCCACCATTGGGTACTCCACTTATTTGTATGTGAGAGAAAGAGATCGTTCTTGTAGACATATGCAATTGAATGACACAAAGGGTTTGATAAATGATTCTAGCACGAATATTCTATATGTTAATTTTGTTCTCTAAAGTTCATCTCACGAATTTAGATTGATGCTAAGTTAAGCGTTTCGTTCCAACTCTCAGCATCTTCGGAGGCAGAGAGGAAGTGAATAAAAGTTAGCTGTTGAGTGGGGCACGAGACGAGAGCTGGGTATGTTGTCTGGAAGATGGGGGAGTGTACCCAAGTGTACCGCACCGCACCGCACCATCCTCGACCACATCCTCGACCACATCCTCGACCACACCACACCACATGCCCACCACACATACCCACCACACTCTCCACCTCCCCCCCCACCCCCACCAAACACACTCCTGCACCTCCCCCCTACCCACTATCCACCTCCGGCCTCCTCCACTTCGGCTCACTCCTGTTCCATCCACTCCATTTCCTCTATCTGATTAGACCAGCCTCTGATCGTTAATTATCCTCCTCTCCTCTCACACTAACCCCATTTCTGAATATAATATATTATATAATGATTATAATTATTTATCCTGCTTACGTTGTCTACTCACTCCCTTGTACACCCTTCACATTTCCAATCGTTTATTCGTCCTTCCCCTTCTTAAATTTATTTCTCTCTGTTCCTGTTTTATTCCCTCACTCTCCAACCCTCCCGGGATACCCGAGTATCCTGAGGGATACTCGGGATACTCCCTATCCCGCTACAAAGTCCACATCTTACCTTCTGCCTCTTCCCTTTGCTATCTCTGTCTTTAAGATTTAGAGTGTACTAGGAATGGTGCTGAAGTTTCTAATATATCGGCAAGTTAAGACCTGTTACCCTGCGTCAGTTCTTCGTAAAGCTGACCCTAGTAACTCGTTTTTGGGGTGAAATTCGTTTATTATTGTTGTCCCCTAACTCCCCTTGCCACTTCAGGGGGGTATAGGGTGTTTACGTAGCTTCAGAGCACCAATCCCCCCAGCCACAGGGCATGGCGAGAAGGCACCCTCAGGCATCAAAATGTGTGTTTGTGATGGGCGCAGTTTGCCTGTAAGTAATATTTGGTGAGACGTGTTTATACATTGTCAATATTAGACGCGTTATTATGCTTGATATTTGAAATATTTCATGAAGGGCCAAGACTAAAGCGTACATTAAAGCTTTAAGTTATTTGTCTAAACGGTTGCTTTATTAAATTTAGTGTCAGTAGAAACCTAAAAGTTAGCAAGCTTTAGAGATCTGGAAGTAATGGGTTCACTGCTTGTGAGGAAGGGGTGGGAGGGAGGGGGGGGGGGGTTATATTGATAAACAGTATTACGAAGAGAAATGTATTAAGATTTTGTCTCGTGTTTTTGCTGACTGGACTACTGCTTCTCCTGCTTAACCCCCCTTCCCTTCCCTCCCACTCCTTCTTTCCCTCCCTCCCACTCCTCCTTTCCCCTCCCTCCCCACTCCTCCTTTCCCCTCCCTCCCCACTCCTCCTTTCCCCTCCCTTCCCACTCCTCCTTTCCCCTCCCTTCCCACTCCTCCTTTCCCCTCCCTTCCCACTCCTCCTTGCCCCTCCCTCCCCACTCCTCCTTTCCCCTCCCTCCCCACTCCTCCTTTTCCCTCCCTCCCCACTCCTCCTTTCCCCTCCCTCCCCACTCCTCCTTTCCCCTCCCTCCCCACTCCTCCTTTCCCCTCCCTCCCCACTCCTCCTTTCCCCTCCCTCCCCACTCCTCCTTTCCCCTCCCTCCCCACTCCTCCTTTCCCCTCCCTCCCCACTCCTCCTTTCCCCTCCCTCCCCACTCCTCCTTTCCCCTCCCTCCCCACTCCTCCTTTCCCCTCCCTCCCCACTCTTCTCTCCCACTCCTTTCCTCCTTCCCGCCCTTCCTTACCCTCCTGCCGCCGCCGCCCGCAGGTGGGCCGCAGGCAGCCTAGTCTTGACGGTGGACGTTAGGGAGCGGCGGTCACGGAGGAGGAGGCGCTGACGGAGATAAAATCTTGAGTGATCTGTTCCCACGGTTGATGGTTAAGGAGGTCCCTCAGAAGGAGAAGTATAAGAAAATCGAGAGAGAGAAAAAGAGGAAGGAAAGAATTACGTGGAAACTATGAAACAGGATGGAACGAAGGAGGAAGGATGATTGAAGAAATTGTTTATATAATAATCTAAGATGAGGTCTGATAAAGACCTTTTGTGCCCTCTGTAATGCTTTTGCGCTACCGCTCACAGGATGAGTATGGGGTGCACAATAAACTAGCCGCCTTCGGCGGCAACAATCAGGAAGGATGGATGGATTGGAGTTGAAATAGGAGGAGAAGGGAAGGGAATGGAACTATCAGGGGAAAGGGCCAAACCATTACGACTATATAGCACTAAAGTTGAAATAGGAGGAGTTGGAAGAGGAGAAAAAGAATAGCCGTTGTGTAGTACTTCGTCGGTATGTCTGAAACGATCATGACTGGGAGGCCTGGTCAAGGACCGGGCCGCGGGGACACTAAAAAGCCCCGAAATCATCTCAAGATAATCTGAAGATAGCCTCTGTCGTCCTCGTTTTAGTGATTGGAACCATCATGATGTCTCTGGCTCTCTCCCTCACTCTGCACCACAACCGTCAACCTCCACGGCACCGGCCATCACCATCCACCACACGCACCGAAGGATTGTTCTGTGGACGGCACTCCTCATTTTCAATGACTTACGAATGTTGGCTCCAAAACTTATGGCTTTTCGAACGCCAGAGATAATACCCTCGTACGCACGACTTAAGACGAGCCATATAGCTGCGTCTCCCTACGATTCAGCATTTTTTTTTTTTTTATCTTGCTTCTCCCTCATTCAAATTCCGAGCAAAAAAACAGTTATCTGAACATTTCATCATACTATAATTAGCAATAATTATAAAAAGATGGCGGGCGGTGAGGTATATGCTGCCGGCAGCTGGCGCCACGCTGAGGTACGACCACCATAAACATCATCATTTGCCGCTGCCAGGAACACCTGCCAGACGCAAGACCAAACTTTTAATTTATTTTCAAAAAATAATTTTTAAATAACGTTGAAGGCAAAGTATTTCTACATATTAAGGTATCGCAAATAAATAAATTAAATAAATAAATAAATAAATATATATATATATATATATATATATATATATATATATATATATATATATATATATAATGTCGTACCTAGTAGCCAGATCTCACTTCTCAGCCTACTATGCAAGGCCCGATTTGCCTAATAAGCCAAGTTTTACTAAATTAATATATTTTTTCAATTTTTTTTTCTTATGAAATGATAAAGCTACCCATTTCATTATGTATGAGGTCAATTTTTTTTTATTGGAGTTAAAATTAACGTAGATATATGACCGAACCTAACCAACCCTACCTAACCTAACCTATCTATAGGTTAGGTTAGGTTAGGTAGCCGAATACGTTAGGTTAGGTAGGTTAGGTAGTCGAAAAAACATTAATTCATGAAAACTAGGCTTATTAGGCAAATCGGGCCTTGCATAGTAGGCTGAGAAGTGAGTTCTGGCTACTAGGTACGACATATATATATATATATATATATATATATATATATATATATATATATATATATATATATATATATATATATATATATATATATATATTTATATATATATATATATATATATATATATATATATATATATATATTTATATATTTATATTTATATATTTATATATATATATATATATATATATATATATATATATATATATATATATATATATATATATCTAGCTGTGCAAGCTCCCCATGCCGGGGACTTCCTGTTGGCAGTCCCTAATTCCGCCTTGGGGACCCGCCTGGACCATCGGACCCTAAGTATTGGTGTTGCTCTGCGCCTTGCCGCCCCTATCTCCACCGAGCACCGGTGTATTTGCGGCCATGCACGGGCAGACCAATACGGCAGCCATGGTCTCATCTGTCGTAAGACACAGGGAAAGATTGCCAGACATGAAGCAGTCAATGACATCATCAAGAGAAGTTTGGCTTCAGCTGGGTGCCCAGCACAAAGGGAACCTCAGTTGTGCAGGCCTGACAACAGCCAAAAACGCCCAGATGGAGTCACCCTGCAGCCGTGGAGAGAAGGTAAACAGGTCGTGTGGGACTACACGTGTGCATCCACATTGGCTGATACCTATCTACCTTACAGCGCAGCTGAGGGAGGCGGGGCGGCCACCTTCAGGGAGACCCAGAAAACTAACAAGTACAGGGACCTAGAACGTTGTTACAGGTTCGTGCCAATAGGCTCTGAGACTCTGGGCGCCTGGGGTAAATGTGCACTTAAGTTCCTGAAGGAGCTGGGCGAGGAACTCATTGGGAAGACTAGAGACCCAAGAGCGGCCAGTTTTATGTTCCAGCGCCTCAGTGTCGCTGTTCAGAGGGGAAATGCGTGTTGTATCTTGGGTACGCACCCGACCCCCGAGGAACTGGACGAGGTCTTCGAACACTGATTGGTATATTGTTATATTGTTATATAAGTGTGTGTTTTCTGTAAACTGTAACATTGCAATAAAATCAAATAAAAAAAAAAAAAAAAATAATAGGGGTGGTAGGAGAGGAAAAGATTAAAGTATTCAGTGAGAATCCACAAGGTCTTCTCTGAACACTATTTATTTTCTTCTTCGAGGATGTGGGTCCCTTTAATTAAACCAGTGGTGGTACCCCTATATATATATATATATATATATATATATATATATATATATATATATATATATATATATATATATATATATATATATTTATATATATATATATATATATATATAAGTTTGTGAAGGTACCACCTCTGGTGCCAATGTGGGGACCCATAGCCTCGGAGAAGAAAATAAAAAGTATTCAGAGGAGACCTTGTGGTTTCTCACTGAACACTAATATTATCTTCTCCTACCACCCCCATTCTTTTGTATGTACACATATATATTTACTTTATTTGAACTTTGTTACAAAAAAGGAGTTACACATGGGTTACAAAGATGGTTATCATAGGTTGTCGAGTTCCTCCAGCTCCTCAGATGGCGGGCAGGAACCCTGGATGCAGTGCGCATTTCCCCTCTGTATCGCCATACTGAGGCGCTGGAAAAGAAAGCTTGCAGCTCTGGGGTCCCTTGTCGTTTCAATGAGCCTAGAACCCAGTTCCTTCAAAAAACTGGTAGCACTTTTACCCCAGGCGCCGAGTGTCTCAGAAGCTATGGGGACAAAATTGTAATGGTGATCCAGTTCTCTATACTTACGGGATTTGGCTGCTTCCCTGTGGGTGGCAGCGCCACCTGGTTGTGCAACACTGAGGTTAATGTAGATGTTAGCCAGGGTTGATATGCACGTGTAGTCCCATACCAACTGCTTGCCATTCTTCCAGGGGTTCACTGTGATACCATCCGGGCGACCAATAAGAGCATCAGAGTTACGGGGCGTTAGGTAACGGGGCTCTCTTTCAGCTGGGCATCCAGCTGTGATGAGGCTCCTCTTGATGATGTCGTTAACTTCACTGTGCCTCGAGTGCCATCCCCCTGTGCTTTGGCAGAGTAGGCCATGGTGGCCGTACCTGTCAGCCACCACCTCGCCGCAAATACACCTATATCTGGTGTGGATTGGGGCAGCAAGGCGGAGGGCCACAGCAATTCGGAGGGCGTGTGGTGTGAGACGCGTGCCAGTTGCCGACATTGGGGTTGCTAACAGGAAATCCCCTGCATGTGGTGCTGCTACTGCTGTTAGGCGAGCAATGTCGTGTTGTGTTGTTGCAGCACCCAGGCACTCTGCAGCAACTTGGTCTACAATGGGGCCATCCCAGCTGGATTGCTTGTGGGCTTTTGGGGATGGTGGTTGAGGTGATTGGCCTGCACGAGAGGCCCACTCTGTGGCACAGTGTGTAAAATTGGGATCATGTACACCTGCCAGCTGATGTAAGTGGGCAGGTAGAATTTCCTTCACAAGGTCGTCGGATGCTGATAAGGAGGACAGGAAGGCTGGAACAGCGATTTGCGTTGCTGTTCGAACTCCGAGGCCCCCAAGTCTTACGGGAAGAGAGGCTTGTTTCCACTGTAGGTCATCGAGAGAGAGGTTAAGGGCTTTTTCTAGCATTGATTTCAGTAACCGGTCATACTCACTTAGTTTTTGGCTACTGTAAGATGGTGAACACCTCAGAAAGTAGGTTAACCTGGGGAGGGACAGACATCTGGTGATGAGGTAGAGTGCATCATGAGCATCAATATCCTCAATCCTCCCATCCATCCTCTTAAGGTCGGCGATTTTCTTATCAAGGACCTCATCGATGGCTTTCAACCCCAGGGGAGCTCCTAGGAGTGTGCTGTCTTCAGGTTTAGTTTTATGAATATTTGGCAGAAGACCCTCTATTCTCTCTACGATGCCCTGGTTGGAACATATTATTTCACATTTAAAAGGGTTCAGGGTATATATATATATAAAATACAAAAGAATGGGGGTGGTAGGAAAAGAAAATATTAGTGTTCAGTGAGAATCCACAAGGTCTTCTCCGAATACTCTTTATTTTCTTCTCCGAGGCTATAGGTCCCCACACACTTGCACCAGAGGTGGTACCCTCACATCTTAAATAAATTATATATATGCGAACAAGCCTGAATGGTCCCCAGGCATACATGCAACTGAAAACTCACACCCCAGAAGTGACTCGAACCTATACTGCCAAGAGCACTATTCAACTTGTGTACAGGGCACCTTATCCACTCGACCATCACGAACGGACAAAAGCTGATGGTAGCCGAGGCTATTTGTCCATCAGCCTGCCTGCACTCTGATGGCAATCTTGGGCATAGTATTTTATCAAATCACCTCATTCTTTGGGGCATAAGTGAGGAACACAAATGCAAACAAGCCTGAATGGTCCCCAGGCATACGTGCAACTGAAAACTCATAGTGCTCCTGGCAGTATGGGTTCGAGTCACTTCTGGGGTATGAATTTTCAGTTGCATGTATGCCTGGGGACCATTCAGGCTTGTTCGCATTTGTGTTCCTCACTTGTGAGGAACAGAAATATACCTCATCTGGTATATTTGTTCCCAGGTTAGTCTAGTATGTGTGTTGGTTGGTCTACTATGTTCCAAGTTGGTCTTCTATGTGTGTGTTCCAAGGTGTGTATGCAATAATTCCCATTGTTGGGGCTAAGAAGCCTGTACGTAGGCTTGTATTAAGATCTCCCAAGGTTTAACTACTGACCCTCCCCAGGATGCAACCCAGCAACAGTTGCTTAACTTTCAGGTGCCAATTTACTACCAAGTGAACAGAGGCATCAAATTGAAAGAAAATGTGTTAAACCATTTCGGTCTTACCCGTGAATCGAAGCTGAGATTCCTGGCTGAGAGTTTAGAACCTAGACCACTGTACTATTATTGGTTTTGTATATTTCAGGCTTGCTCTACTATATATGTACTTCACTAGTAGCTCTAGTTTGTATAAATTCCAAGGATACACGTAAATTCCAAGGTTACTCAAGTTTGGGATTCAGTGGGTGGGTGGAAAAGCATTTCAAGTTTTCTGTCCTATTTTGTGGCTTGATGTTGTTGCCCCCTTGTGTGAGTTACATTTAATCTTGTAAAGAAGTGGTCTGGATTAAAATTCTCTTCTCATATATAGCATTGCACCACCTGCTCTTGTTGTGTTGTCTTTCCTGATCGGTGGATAGTATTCTGGATGATGGCATTCCTCTTAAATTTTCTTGTCCCTCTTTGGTATCCTGATATCAGTGATGCTGGGATTGTCAGCCTCAGTGTACAGTATGCAGACTCCATATACAGTTTCAAATGTAGATATGATAGTGCCTAATAGGCTCAGGAATCTGTACACTGGTTGATTGACAGTCGAGAATCTCAACCCGCTCAAGCACAACTAGGTGAGTTACTTTGCATAAAATATATTTATTAGGCTTCTGGCAATTGTGTAGAAGCAATTTAAACTCCTGACAATGTTCTAAGGGCTAAGAGATTGTAAATGTTGTAATGCAGTATTTTTTTTAGTAAAGAGGGGGGAGAGGCATAGGTGAAGGGAAGTATAAAAGTGGGAAATACAGTGAGGTATGAAAGCAGGCGGGCTGTCCGCCTTGCTGACACGATGGGTGGGTGTTAGTATTAAACCTAAAACAACTGGATACAATATAGTGTATCCCTTCAGTACTGGAGATTTGTGATGGTTATGCATACAAAGTTTCTCCCAGGTTAAATAAACTAATATTTCTACTCTGCAAATGCCTAGATCTACCACCTAGCCCATCAATTTACTTTCTCAATATAATTATTACCAGGCTTTTTCTTTTCCTTTGTAAGGTTTGTTATTATATTCTCTTGTTGGAGTATCCTCCAGAGTCTCCTCTATATTGCAAGGTAATTTTGTATTGCTGAAAATCCTGAAACTATTACTGTAATGTAGTTAAAAACTGACATTAGTCATTGCTGACTACATATATGCAAGTACTGTACCTCAGACTACCAAGACAACCCAAATTGACAGTACGGTTTAGTACTAAGTGCAATAAGTACATTTCCTTACTGTCATATATAGTACATAATTGCACTTATGGGGCTGTTACATTTATTTCCCCATTTATTCTCCCCGTTTTCTGTTAAGACACTCAGAATTCAGCCCATCCTCCAAAAATGGGGAGGTAAA
Organism: Procambarus clarkii; assembly: GCF_040958095.1. Taxonomy (NCBI): domain Eukaryota; kingdom Metazoa; phylum Arthropoda; class Malacostraca; order Decapoda; family Cambaridae; genus Procambarus; species Procambarus clarkii. Next base: position 26,622,068 of record NC_091168.1, on the reverse strand, counting down.
TGTATCAGCACAAGTAAGGGCAATTCTGTGCTATTCATAGCAGTCAGGAATTGTACTTTCACTTAGTATTAAACGGTACTTTCAAATATATTGTGAATATTTGAGTTTACCTGAAAAGCTGAATAGAAAACCACGACCTTACCTAACCTTCTTAGTGTTTGAAGACAAGCATTTTATTGCTTCTTAATTACAATTAGTACTTAAGCTAGAGCTATATTGATATTACAGTTTTATAAAACAAATAAAACAAAACTAAAATATATCAATAAACTGTAAAGTAACTCAAGATATTTTCCAAATTTGTATAAAATCTCTATTGCTTAATAAAATTGAAAAATAAATTCCTGATATTTAAAACTTGTGTGCAGCAAATTTGACTTAAAAATTTCGTCCTAAATTTGAGTGTCTTAACAGAAAATGGAGAGAATAAACGGGGAGGTAAATGTAACAGCCCCATATGTGCAATTATGTAACATTTATGACAGTAAGGAAATGTGCTTATTACAATTAGTATTAAACTGTACTGTCAATTCGAGGATGGGTTGCAGAATTTTAGGATGAAGTTTTCAAGTTCAATTTTCTATACACAAGTATTAAATATCAGGAATTTCTTTTTAAGTTTTTCAAACTTATTTATTTATTTATTTATTTATTTATTTATTTATTTATTTATTTATGCATATACAAGAATGTACATAAGGAATGTGAGGATACAAATATGGTAATTACAGTCTTGTAAAGCCACTAGCACGCGCAGCGTTTCGGGCAGGTCCTTAATCTAAGAAAATTTTAAGGAGGTAAATACTTGCAAAATTTATAGATAAAAAATGATAACAGATTACATGGAATGAAAAAAAAGATGAGAGAAAATTATAGGTACAGTATATTAAAGCACATAGGTAGCTATGATTGATTGCAATGACAGCTTAAAATGGTAGTTGACAACAAATTGGTAGGCACAATACAGCAGAAACAATATAAGATTGATTGCAATGACAGCTTGAATGGTAGTTGACAAAAAATTGGTAGTCACAATACAGCATATGGCTAGCACATAAAAGAAGACAGCAATGAACACAATGATAAGGTTGTTTGATATTACATAAAAATTAGGAGATTGGGTAACACTAGGTACAGAGCAAATTTAAAGCTCAGTGTAGGAAACTAAATAGATGAAGTTAGGTACTTTTTGGTTTTGCTTTTAAATAAGGCAAAAGTTTTACAGTTTTTCAATTCACTAGGGAGTGAGTTCCATAGACTAGGTCCCTTAATTTGCATAGAGTGTTTACACAGATTAAGTTTGACCCTGGGGATATCAAAGAGATATTTATTTCTGGTGTGGTGATAATGGGTCCTATTACATCTGTCCAGGGAGAGTTTCAGAGCATGGTTTGCATTTAAGAACAGGGTTTTGTAAATGTAGTTGACACAAGAGAATGTGTGGAGGGAGTTAATATTTAGCAAGTTTAGAGATTTAAACAAGGGAGCTGAGTGTTGTCTGAAAGCAGAGTTAGTTATTATTCTGATAGCAGATTTTTGCTGTGTGATGATGGGCTTAAGGTGGTTTGCAGTGGTAGACCCCCATGCACAGGTACCATAATTAAGATAGGGGTAGATTAGTGCATAATATAGTGAGAGGAGAGCAGAGTTAGGAACATAATATCTGATTTTGGAGAGTATACCAACTGTCTTAGAGACTTTCTTAGTTATGTGTTGAATGTGGGTGCTGAAGTTGAGTCTCTTGTCTAGGAATAGGCCAAGAAACTTGCCATCATTTTTATTACTGATGTTAATGTTGTCTATCTGTAGCTGAATTGCATTTGATGATTTGCTTCCAAATAAGATGTAGTAAGTCTTTTCGATGTTTAATGTTAGTTTGTTCGTTGACATCCATAAGTGGACTTTTTTTAATTCATTATTCACAACATTATTTAGTGTATGTTGGTTGAGGTTTGAGTAGATAAGGGTAGTATCGTCAGCAAACAATATAGGTTTGAGAATATTAGAGACATTAGGCAGATTGTTTATATATATAAGAAATAGAAGAGGTCCTAAGATGCTGCCCTGTGGCACTCCAACGGTAATTGGTAGAGTGGAAGAAGTTGTATCATTGATGGTTACATATTGGTGTCTGTCACTAAGATAGGATCGGATGTAGTCAAGGGCAAGGCCTCGGATTCCATAATGCTGGAGTTTAAGTAAGAGGTAGTTGTGATTAACAGTATCAAAGGCTTTTCTTAGGTCAATGAAGAGTCCAATCGGAAACTCATTTTTGTCAAGGGCTGAGTAGATAATGTCAAGGAGACTAATGATTGCATCATTGGTACTCTTTTGGGACCGGAAGCCAAACTGGCAGGGGCTGAGTATGTCCCATATCTATGTAAACAATAGAGGTTATATAAAAAATTTGAAAATATCCTGAGTTACTTTACAATTTATTGATATATTTTAGTTTTGTTTTGTTAGTTTTATAAAACTGTAATATCAATATAGCTATTAGTTAAGTACTAATTGTAATTAAGAAGCAATAAAATGCTTATCTTCAAACACTAAGAAGGTTAAGTTAGGTTGTGGTTTTCTATTCAGCTTTTCAGGTAAACTCAAATATTCACAATATATTTGCCATTACTGTTTAATACTATGTGAAAATAAGTACAATTCCTGACTGCTATGAATAGTACATAATTGCACTTGTGCTGTTACATTTACCTACCCATTTTTGGAGAACGAGCTGCCCGAGGAGATGCATATAAGCAAATTGTCTTAGGTTGATCAAACAAGTAATTTCCATTATGTAAAGAATATATTTTATAAACACAATCAATCACATGTCTATGTAAATAATACTCATAAAAAAGTAACACGTCATAAAATAGGTAGTTTTGAGTTAAAGGTAATGGACTGAGTAGTATTTAAATATGTAACATTGTCTAAATAGTTATAATAATACAATTCCTAATAGGGATTATTAATTGGAGTTCATAAGGGATTGTTGAGTGTAGTTATAGCTAGACTAGAGCAGAATTCTGAGGGTAGGAATGGCATTGTTTAGGCGAAGCTTCAGATATAGTGTAATTTTGCACATGGGGGTATAAATTTATTGTTACAACAGCATGAACCACTTTGGGTAATTAATGCATCCCTTCTATTTATATATGTAATCATTCAACAAAATTCTATAGTTAATAATTTCCCATTTACATACAGAGGTCTTGATGTACACTTGCATATAGGTCTGTCATTCAGTATAGCACAGTTGAGCCAGCCTATAGGTTCAGCTGGCAACCCACTATTATAAAATGTTAAATATTTATCACTAGATATTCATTAGGTAGATGGATTCCTATTATAATACTGTAATGTTACAGTTACATTAAAACATAAAATTTAACTTAAAAGAATAACAATAAATGTAATGTTGCCATTCAACGAGTTTCAGATTAGCACCTTACATTTAGATCAACCCATCCTCTTAAAAATAGCATCTCTTTTCGCTCGTATGCGGGCTATGGCCAAAAATGGATGTGATTTAAAATGAAATCGGCTCATGAAAGTGATGTACTGTCCCGTTTTCTGTTCGAGTCCTCCGGCTTACTCGGAAGGGTTAGGAGAGGAAACATTCAATTAATGTTTTTCATGATGTTTTGAAACTTTAGGAGAATTTCCTGCCTTCCTAACCTACCAGAGGACCCATAACTTACTGCTTTGGAAAAAAAATCTAAAATTTATTTAAACAAAAATCATTTTTAAATTACAGTTCAGTATGTCCATTTTCGGCCAAACAGAGTAAACGACCAAATTCAGACGTAATTTGTAAGAGGAGAGGTTGTTTAGATAGTACAGGTATGTGTGTTTATTAATTAAAAATAAATTTGAAATCAACAAATTTGCTAAACCTTAACAATTCATATCATACCAGCGTGTAAACATGCACAGAAATGTAGCTATGCAGGTACCCATACATGTATGCACACCCACATGCAGTCACACCTTTAGGTAATTACACACACACACACACACACAAACTAAACTAAAGCTAAATAAATCTCTTGGAGAGCTAAACTCTTGGATGTGTGAAACAATTAGTTTCTAAACCAACATGTCAAAGGACCCACAACACGAACAAGGGGACACAGGTGGAAACCTAGTACCCAAATGAGCTATAGAGACATTAGAAAGAATTTTTTCAGTGTCAGAGCAGTTAACAAATGGAATGCATCAGGCAGTGATGTGGTGGAGGCCGACTCAATACACAGTTTCAAATGTAGATTTGATGGAGCCCATTAGGCTCCAGAATCTGTACACCTGATTGACAGTCGATTGAAAGATTGACAGTCGAGAGGCGGGACCAAAGAGCCAAAGCTCAATCCCCACAAGCACAACTAGGTGAGTACACACACAGTGTGTGTGTGTGTGTGTGTGTGTGTGTGTGTGTAATTACCTAAGTGTAGTTACAGGATGAGAGCTACGCTCGTGGTGTCCCGTCTTCCCAGCACTGATAACAATGGTAATATTATATGGCTTAGGTACACATATTGGGGATTGGGTAGGTACATAAACAAGGGAGCTAAAGTGTTGTCTGAACTGTTACCACATATCTCTCAGGGAGCTACCCGAACTCTCGTCTCCTCTCACCAGTCAGCCCGACAAATCTGATGTCCATCATGCACTCTATATAGTGTGTGTGTGTGTGTGTGTGTGTGTGTGTGTGTGTGTGTGTGTGTGTGTGTGTGCGCGCGTGCGTGCGTGCCCGCGCACACACACATGGAAAAGGTGCAACGGCATGTTATAAAGTGGCTTCCGGAACTGAAAACCTAGAGTTACGAAGGCGTTAAACATGTCAAAACTAGAAGATGGAAGGAAAAGAGGTGATATGATCACCACTTACAAAATACTAACAGGAATCAAACAAATTGACAAAGAGAAATTCTTGAAACCAGCAACTTCATGGACAAAAGGGCACAGATTCAAGCTAAGGAAACAAAGGTGCCAAAAAAATATCAGAAGGTTTTATCAGATTTAAAAAATATCAGTGGTAGACGGTTGGAACAACCTAAGTGATTTGGTGGAAGCCAAAACAGTAGTTTCAAAGCGTTATACGACAAAGATTACTGGGAAGAAGGGACACCAGGAGAGTAGCTCTCATCCTGTAAATACAATTAGGTAATTACACACAGCTATGCACACACATGCATACACAGTACATAGAGATATTACTGTATGTAGATACAGTACTTGTTCATTATCACAAAATATCAGGACAACACTTAAGATATAAAGTTCTCTATAAGCCTAATTTAATATGCATAGATAGACCTTTACAACCATTCTAGCTTTGAATTGCATGAGACATTAAAATATCATGCTTCTTTCTAGGTTGTGTGCAAACTTCATTTTAACGAATAACTTCTTAAATATAATATTTTGGAGCATAATTCACATATGAAATTATCAGTGAAGCTCACTTTTTCCAGAAAGTGTAGCAAAAATTTTAATTACTTTCCAGTATCATTGTTCAGCTGTCAAATTCCACTTTTCAGCAGACATGACAGAAATTAGTTTGCTAAAATATATAACTTTGGGCAAGTTATATATCACATAAAAGAATTACGACAAATTTGGATATCTTGCATATCATATAAGTGTATATTTGTCAAATTATTATAACACTGTAGTGCAAATGAATACAGGGGGAAAGTAAAGTAACACTGATACCCTCTTTTTAATTTACATGTAGCATCAAAAGTATTTGATGAACTTTATTATGGGTATAAGAAGTGCTCAGAGACTCATTTTACTTATATTTTCTGTCTACAGCTGCTGTAGATATTAAATTACAGTACACACAAGTGCTAATTAAATTATAATCAATACGTACAAATTAAGAATGTGCAGTATTTTCATGCATAGAGTAAACACGTAATGAGTACATCATATAAACTAGTCTACATAAGGACAACAATATTCTTATTATAAAATGTGCAGCTATGTGAACCAGGCTGCATATCTTAACGTTCTGGAAAGAATTCCAAAAGGTAAAAGTCAAACTATTAAAACTTAAAAGCTAAACTAAAGGCTGAAGTCAAATTGAGAGTCTGAAGTAGTAATCAGGACACAAAGCATCTGTTACAGCCAACCATAGTTGAGGCATTTGTTATTGTTGCAATATTATCAACACAGTTAGCATGATGTGCTACTTACTTTTTTTTCAACAACTTTGTTTGACAAGTTTCCTTCATAATACCGAGTTTCGCTCTGTATTAATCCTTTGAGTTATATATATACTTTAGTTTTATCTGTTTTCTTTCTTTACTGTATGAAACATTTCCTTGTGATTCCTTTAGAAATTATTTGAATATTCTGGTATATAGACATCAAAACCACGTGTATATTTGACTCCGGAGCTGCGATGCATTTAACACATTACTGTTCACTAACAATAATCTTGCTCATCACACACTGGTGGATATTTATGCATACTTTACCAGCATTCATTGTGCGTTTTGGTTCCCCTACTTAAGGTTTATAATGTTTTAACAGGCCAAAACTGTATTTTATTGAGAAATTTATCATAACATAAATACTGTATTCCACTTAACATACACTGCACATACTGTATATCACAGCAGATTTATGAATATTTGTATGTATCAAATATTCAGCATTTCACAAATAATAAAGGAAACTTTATTTTATTCTAATTTTAATTGAATTGAATCACTGAAACATTTATTGGGTCATCACTTGTATAAGAATTTTTATAAACAAAATGTTATGGCAGAAGAAGATAACCTCAAGATAGGCCTACACTCTGAATCATGCTATATAAGGATTCCCTTGTATAATTTCCATAATATGCATCTAGTATGAAGTACATATATATATATATATATATATACATGAATCCTTATATAATATCAGTATTTTTTACCAGTAATTTGGAATCATACATAAAGGCTTTCTATACATCTCTAAGCCAAATGTAGAAGACACAGGCTTACTCATCCTATCTCACCTGGCCAAAAAGGAAAGCATAAGCCTAACTATACTCTCTCACCCAGTCCAATGGGGACACATAGGCCTGTCCACCCTATCTGTAAGGTAGAATCCAGGTCAAAAGTTCATCTAACAGTTTTTACATCATAGGTCTTACGAGTAACAGTATTACATAGAACAACACAGGCAGCATTAAGCAAGCATAGTACAGTACTAGAAGACTCAATAATAAATTTTTTTTGACTAAGATATGTATGAAAATAATAATCTACTATTTTGAAAACACGAGGAATATTGTATATTTTGATCCCAACCCAGTATCCTCTTCAGCAGAGAACGAGAATAATGAGGCTTGCACCTCTTTCCAGGATGCCTGACTTGATGCCATAAAGAAGCTACAGTCATTATTCTCACTCACTGCTGAAGAGGATACCGCATTGGGATAAAAGTAGTCTTCATTTCCTCATGTTTTCAAAATATTGGGTTATTTTCATTGATTAGTGCACCATTGCACTTCATTCTCGTATGTGTATATGTATATGAGGACTATTATTATGTAATGTTACTTGCAAGGTCAAAAGGTTAAACCATCATTATGAATTGTGCAAGGTGGATTCTTAGCCCACGGCTATGTTCTGGGGAAGCTCCAGTGGTTCCCTGAAGCTATGTTGCCATTGTAGCTTTCCAATAAATAGAAACATCAGTCATAGGAGTGTTATTTGCCTTACAGAGCCAGAACCTGCACCCCTCTAAGAGGCACAGCGAGCATGGGATTATCATCACCACCCTCACCAAGAAAGCACCCCGTAAGGAAACTAAACAATTCAGAACTACTACTCGTTTCATGAAAACAAAACATCAAATTGATCAAAAGACAATATAAAAGAATCACTCGAAACAAAAAGGATTATACGAAACTGGGCAAGAAGCAACTACCCTCGACATGCATGCACAAAACTGCCAGCCATCAGCAAAACCAGCATCCCAATTCTTGCGTTCAATTTTGTAGTTGATGAACCAGAGTCAACTTCTCGCCTTCCCTAGCCTGTCAGTCATCCAGTTCATATTCTTCTCTAAGATACATGCTAGGTATTCTAAGGACTCCATTCTATGGGTCTCTCTCTCTTTTTTTTTTTTTTTTTTTTTTTTGCCAACACATCCTTCTTAATTTTTGGAATTTTATGTCGCGAGCATGTTTTCAATCCACACTGTTGAGAGAACTGGGCATTATCTTCACTTGAAGCTGCATGGGCCTGGGGTCACTTTCCCTAGGCCTATGCAGCCTTCAGTGTTGCCTCCTTTGGTGTGTTTGGGAGTTCATCCCTGAGAGGCCAGGCTACCAGGGTGGAGAGCCATGCCCTAAGGTAGTACACGAGTCTTGGATTCTTCTGTACAACCTTGTGGTTGAGGGCATTCTGTTCATTTTATGGGACAAATTATGGTGCGTGAACTAGTTTATACACCATGCAGTCGACACTCTTTGTAGCCGAGTTTATCCTTCAGGCTGTGTTCAGTGCTTGTTCTTCCAATGAAAAACAAGCACTGAACATGTTTGATACCCCCTCCCTCTAAGGCACACATTACAGGGTACCAAAGAATATTTCTTTCAAGTAAGAATTTGCGTCTTTGTATGATGATTCAATATTAGTTGATAAATATTATTTTATTACATAAAGGCTTGCAGACAATGTGTCACAAAAATGTGGCTGAAGATATGAAGACTAAACCACACAAGCAGAAGATGAGACGACGATGTTTCAGTCCAGCCTGGATCATTATCAAGTATGTTGACCAGACCACACACTAGAAGGTGAAGGGATGACGACGTTTTGGTCTGTCCTGGACCATTCTCAAGTCGATTGTGTGATCGTCCACACAATCAACTTGAGAATGGTCCAGGACGGACCGAAACATCGTCATCCCTTCACCTTCTAGTGTGTGGTCTGGTCAACATACTTTAGCCACGTTATTGTGACTCATCGCCTGCATTATCAAGTAGATTGTGTCACCTCAATTGACTTGTTTTGGTTCATCCTGGACTACTGTTGTCATCATATTGTCATTTCCCCTGCCCGAAACACTTTGCGTAATAGTGGCTTTAGGCATTGTATGTACTAGCTCTATCTATAAATTCATCAATATCTGTATCACCCCTTGTATGTATGTACTTTACCTAAATAAACATTTGAATTTTGAATCCTCTCATCTTCTGGTGTGTGGTTTAGTCTACATAAAGCATTCAAAACCAAGTTGCTGTAGTTTATGGTAAAATAAATCTGAATTGACAAAATTAATAAGAAAAATATATATCAAATACTGTATATATTTGATATATAGATAAATGTAAAACACTAATAATATTTGATCTTTTTAGAATGAATGCAGATTTTTTTGGTTAAAGTAATATTTCCCATAGCACCATATAAATTGCTGTAATGTTACAACAATGTGTACAGTTTTATTCACAGCCTTGCTATTTCCAGCTCCTACAGAGATCCTACTATGTTATCAAATGATAGTTGTATTTCTATCACAAATCTTGCTTAAAACTTAATATACAGTATAGCACTATACAACAGCAATTCTCAATCGTCTAAATTCTACCAATTTTGTAATTTATATCACATCATTGACAAGTTATAATATCAAACCTATTGAGTTACAGAAATTTTCGTCCAGACATAATTAGTTTGAAGAATTCCTTTAAATCTGAGATGCAACCACTAGTAATTTCATACAACATCCTCATTTTCTTACAAATCTACTGATTATATGATATTGAAATCCCTGCCTTTACTGACAAACTATGCCTTCAATGAGTGAAGACCATGTCCTTACTGAGTAAAACTGTCCCTATTGAGTAAAAATGTGCCCATCTTCATTACTTTGTACTTGCAGAGTTAATCTCGAGTAGCCATTTAATATTAAACCTTTCTTGCAGTCTGTTAAGGTATTCCAAAAGCTTCTTGCAGTCTTCCTTTATGTGTATCCTCATCATTTTTACATCATAATTAATATTTATCAGAAGTTTATCACCTCTGGGAGATGATTCGCTTAAATCTGGATGTAATAATACTTAGCCCTATAAGACTCCACTAGTAATATTCTGTTACAGTACTTTGACGACTCTTACCTTACTGTGACTGTTGCTGTTTTTTATATTTACATTGAAGCACTCACTTATTTGCTCTAATATTTTCAGTCACCCCCCACCCCCACCTGTTTTTCCTATTTGTATGCTAGCTAATACCCAGTATTGTATCAAAGGCTGTCTGATAATTACAAAACGTGTTTAGCCTAACATGTATATGTGAACTCTGGCTCCGTCCCAATGAATTATTATGAATAGTAGAATTTGGCTGGATTTGGTATTCCAGAACCCATCCTGTTTTTTTGTTATAAAGATACCTTCTCCCTAGGTGTTCTGCTAGACTCAGTCTTTCCCATGACCTTGCATACTGTGCATGTTTCAGGTAGGTCCTAATTTCAGGTAGGTGGGTAGGTTCAGGTAGGTGACTTAATTTTTTTGTATATTAGTGTTTATTATGTAGCCAAAACAGGGTTCTACCCCCTTCTCTTGGTATCAATAGTGAAATCTTGTTAGTTGCCATGGCTTTTGTATTCTCCACTTAAGTAGGTCCATAATTTATCTACCTGGTCTCTGATAATCTTACAATCCTTCAGTCTTGGTTTCAAACGCCCCATCTGTTTAGGCAGCCCTCTGTTCTGTTCTAGTGTGAAAACTTTAAAATCATTTATAGAATACATACCTCACATACATTGTTTGCCAGTTAGTTATTCTTCAGTGTTATCAGAGAATGGTGAATTATTTAAGCTAACCACTAAAGGAAATGTCCCCATAAATGAAGACATTTCCTTTAGGACTTTCAAAATGTCGTATACAGAAATAGTAAAGTTTCTATGCAAGATACAAAATATAAATAAATAATGCCGTTAATAAAACAGCATTTTTTTTGTGTTCATCTCCATTAAATTTGTTTGATTTGAGGTTCCTTAACATAAGTGACCATCAAAAGTCAGTGTAATTAAAATAAATTGTCATGGAATTATTTATCTTATATATCTAAGTACTGTACTATACATTAAATTAGTTTATTATTCCATTCATAACGTTAATTCTTGTGGTATTCTCATATATGTATCTTATCAAGACAAATTTAACTGTGCATCAATAACTAGTGTTGATATTGCATAAACAACATTAGTCTAATGGGGTTGAAGGAGCCTTTGGTGTCGAGGGAGTTGTGGGTTCATCTTCCTCTTCTATGACTGAAACGCTCCGTTGTGCTCGCTTCTGGCGGAAATTCTCCACAATCTGTTGATACAAAGTACCAAGTGAAGTTCTGCACACGAAGCTCATATCTTTCTCATAATAAAAATTAAATTTACATTTAGTGCTTTATACTGGGAAGGATAACCCAACATAGTTTTGTTTATATCAGTCTAGCTCTCTTAAAAAATCAAAAGCATAAAAACATAATTAACAAATCACTACAATTACAGAACAGTATTTGATTTGCCTTCATCTCTAATACCACTATTGTGCTAAACCATATTATAATACTGAAACACACATAATGTTGAACCTTAATTGTTTTAAGCCTATTTTGTGTGTTTTCATATGTATATGTAAATTATATATTATTAAACAAAAGTTAAATACGGTACAGTAAATAAAGACTGATAATTTGGATGTTACAAAGACACAAAGACATATTGTCAAACTATGCTCCAGGCCAAAGATTCTGTGCCCTTCTTCAATGTGCAATTATTGTCATGTCTTTGTAGGAGAAAATGTACCCCAAACATTTGCATTACATTACCAATATTCACTTACCTTAAAATGTAGTATAAACTAACATGATTTAACACTACATTTGGTACAGTATACAGTACTTGCCTTGAGTGGCCCAGGAGCTAGAGATAATGGTAACTTTAATGTCTGTTTTATAAAACATATCGGGGCTGGCTGCTGCTCTTAACATTACTCTGTTAAGTCAAGATTGAGTCAAGAATGAACCCGACTGTACTTATGGGATATTTTACAGTCTAAATTTATATTTAGCATTTAGCTTTATGTAAAAGACCAAAACCCATTTTTGTGTGCAATCTACATGCTCAAAACCTTATACAGTATGACACTGTTGACATGCTTGCAAGGACAGAATGTAAAAAAACAGTAGTAGAAATTGATATGGGTGTTTCATTAGCAGTGACAAAGAGAATACTTAAATATCTAATGAAAATCTTACTGACCTAACAAATTCACAAAGACCTGAAAGTTGTAGCATTAAACATTATGATAAATATTGTGAGGAGACATTCATATATGGAACTTACAGAGCAAGACAATGTGATGTTGTATTGACCAGAATATGCCTGGGATATAGACGTATCTGGCAGCTCTCTCAAAACCCAAATGTCGAATGCACCATGTGTCAATTTTGTGAAAGAGAAAACATGCACTCCCTCGAACACTATATTGTGAATGTCCCATATTGACTGACTTTTACCCTCCTGGGCTGAGGTATGCTGAACTCTGAATACTATATGAATACTGGAACACTTGATGATATATTGGACTTGTACCCAAGATTGACTATGTAATACATCAGTTTTTCAATGTATGTGATGTAACTATAACCTGAGCTTGTAAAAGCATCTGAATCACCTTCAGTGGTTAAGCGCTTAACAACACACTAGTTTCTATAGCAGTTATCTTACCCTGTCAAAGTAGGAAACAAACAGGTATATGCATGTACTCGCCTAGTTGTGTTTGCGGGGTTTGAGCTTCGGCTCTTTGGTCCTGCCTCACAACTGTTAACTGGTGTACAGGTTCCTGAGCCTATTTGGCTCTATCATATCTACACTTGAAACTGTATGGAGTCTGCCTCCACCACATCACTTCCTAATGCATTCCATTTATTCATATTCATCCATACTCTGACACAAAAAAAATTCTTTCCAATATGTCTATGGCTCATTTGGGCATTCAATTTGTTTCCATATAGCACCACCCTTTGTTTTCTTTCCTTCAATTACTGTTTTATCCATTCTAATATTTTACCATTTATTCCATGGGCCTGTAATTTCCTTGCCAGTATTTTGTGTGGTACCTTATCAAAAGCTTTAGCAAAATCCATGTATATTACATCCACTGGTAGACCTTTGTCTGAGGAGCTAGTTACCTTTTTCAAAAAATATGAGCAAATTTGTAAGGCAGGATCTGTTTTTAACAAATCCATGTGTTGATTGTACAAGGTTGTTCACTGAAAGATGGTGAATGATTACTTCCCTGAGGATTCTCACTGAGCTTGCAGATGTGTGATGTCAACCTGATCGGCTAATAGTTTTCTGCTGAACTCTTTCTGCCTTTTTTGAAAATAGGGGTAACATTTGCATTATCCTTATTTGCCTGTTTCCAATTTAGAGGGACTACCCCTTGATCCAGGGATTTTGTGAAAAAGTAGTTTGTGGCAGGCATAGTTCTTCTGCCAGTTCCTTTAGGACTTTAGACTGGATTCCATCCACACCTGGGGCTTTAGAGTCTTTTATTTTGTCAATGTTCTTTCTAATTACTTTGCATGTTATGGGTATATCCCTAAATTCATTTTCCTCCTCTCCTTCAAACATTTGTGTGGGCGCTATAGTATGACTGCCGAGTTCCTTGTCCGAAACTCTGATGAAATCACACCGCTGGGATGTCATCCAACTTTTCGAGTCTAAACACTGATGTAAAATGATAATTTAGTGTTTGATGCCCTTTTATCATCCATTATAGCTTGGTTAGTCTGATCTATTAAGGGTCCAACTGAGTCCTTTGTTTTGGTTTTACCTCTTATATAGACATAGAATGATTTTGGATCTTTCTTTATGTTTTGGGCAATTTTTCTTTCGTGGTTTCTTTTGGGTGATCCGATTTTCTGAGTGACCAAGTTTAATGCCCTTTTGTATAACTCATAATCAATGATGTCCATCATGGATTTATACATTCTCTAGAGGTTCCTATTGGGTACCAATGCTTGTTTTACAACCTGTGTTATCCATCAAGTTCTCTTTCTTGTCTTCCTTCTCTTCGGCACATATTTTTGAATGAGTTCCGTGATGAACCTCTTGAAATTTTGCCATGATGCTTCCATGCCATGTTTGCCCATCAGCTCCCTCCAAGAGATGGTTTGCAGTTCCTCTCTCATTCCATGATAGTCACCTCGCTGGTAATCTAGAAATTTATCACCTATGACCTTTATGTGGGTTTCTATATTCGTAATCCATCTTAAAATATGGTGGTCGCACAAGGGGGTTAGCTGTTCCCCCCCACATGAATTTGATCAATCATACCCTCTTCTGTAGTCAGCACAAAATGAAGGTTCAAACCCTCATCACGGCCCTTGAGGATTTTTTCACAAGATCTAGTATACTGTTCCCACGTCATGGGCTCTACCACATGTTACACGAGAAAGGAGTCCTGCACAAGGTCCAGAAAGTGTTCACCCTCTGCTTGTGATGTTAGGTTGATCCAATTTATGATCTCGTGGTTAAAGTTCCCCATCATTAGGGGTTTGAGTTTCAGATGCTGCATTGATCACATTATGCAAATCCGTAATTTCCTCTTCTGCTGCTGTGTCAGCCCTGTAGCATACTCTCATGGTCATTTTGCTACCATCGTATGTTGCACCATACTGACTTTTAAGGAACCCATGGTGTTCAGTTTCTCATTGTTGGTAGCATCCAGGTCTTCTTTCACATACAGTATCAACCCACCTGCTCTTGTTGTTCTGTCCTTTCTGAATGGTGGGTGGTATTCCAGGAGATAGAATTTACCTTCTATTTGTCCCCTCGACCCCATGTTTCACCAATCCGAATGATGTCGGGATTTTCAGCCTTAGTACAGTATATGCACATAATGAGTCAAATTTATTTACTAAGCTTCTTGCATTTGTGTTGAAACAACTTATACTCCTGAAATTATTCCTGGGGGGGGGTGAGATTTCTGTATTTAGCACATTACCATTACCTGCTCCTGCTAATGTGTATTTAGCACATTACAGTACTAATCTGTATATTTCTGCTCTGGTTCCAAACCTGTTTGTCATCTGAGATACAGTACTGTAGATTTAGCTCTGCCTGATTGGGTAAAGGGTTTTGACTTTTTCCCCATCGGCAATCTGGAAAACCTGAACTCTCCTGATCTTTAGCTGTACATTTTTGTATCGTTCTGTGTTTAACTCCTTCAGTTTGCCTCTTAGCACAGTCACTTTTTTGCTACTCTATAGCGAGGTCTGCAGATACAGTATATATACTTGATTATACCCCCTCGAGATCTTTGAGTTTGTGGGCATGTTTTAGTATCTTCATTCTGTGCTCAAAATTTGCAATGGTTATTCTTACCATATTTGCTTCTGGCCTACCCAACCTCAAGACATCCGATAGGCAAGGTGGAAGACTAAGTATATCAGTTTCTCTAATCTGCTTGATACCTGCTTGATGGGGTTCTGGGAGTTCTTCTACTCCCCAACCCCAGCCCGAGGCCAGGTTTTACTTGTGAGAGTTTGATCTAACAGGCTGTTGCTTGGAGCAGCCCACAGGCCCACATATCCACTACAGCCCAGTTGGTCCGGCACTTGTTGAAGAAAACTATCTAGTTTTCTCCTGAAGAGATCAACGATTGTTTCCAACAATATTTCTTATACTCACTAGGAGGATGTTGAACAACCGTGGACCTCTAATGTTTATACAGTGTTCTCTGATTGTGCTTATGGCACCCCTGGAGTTTTTTCTGGTGTTTTTTCAGTGGCATAGTGAACTGTCGCTAGCTCTTTGTACCTCTGAGGAGAAGCCAGGTCTTGGTTCTGGTCCTCGGCAGGCCAAACAGAACACTACTATTGTGACCTTTTAGAATGGAGCAGTCTCGGCAAGATAGCTTCAGGAAGTCACCACAGTTCCTCTAGAAAGAGGCATTTCATTACATTCAACTCTAGGTTTTTCTAGGATTATGCCTTCCCACCCCACAAAATTGGGAAACGTGTGTAAATAAGATAATGATGCTATCCTATCCTACCCAAACTTCCAATTCCTTTGAGTATCTTGCTCATGAGTCAGAATTTTTTTTTTATCACCTTGTCCTAGCAATAAAGTCATCTTTTTAGGAAACTTCAATATTCATCAAAAGGACTGGCTTCAGTCTTCTTGTGCCGATTCCCAGGAAATGGCTCTCAACATCTCTATTTTAAATGAACTAAAAGACCTTATTCATCAACAGAGAGTACAGTACATGCATTCCAAATCAACAAGTACAAAATTAGAAATACAATTTATTAAGAACATAAGAATGAAGGTAACTGCAGAAAGTCTATTACCCACACGAGACAGTTCCGAGGCATTAATACAAAACAAAATACATCATTCTGTGCAATTCATATCTAATACCACTTCATCAACTTTCATTTTTCAAGTACCTACTGAAATGTGAATTTTTTTTTTTATGTATTTCTGGATAGCATACCATGTCAGCATTAAAAAAAAAGTTGCTATAGCTCATGCTGCAAACTAAGTGACTGTAATACTGTAAATTAATTATTAAAATTACTTAGATGGCAGTTTTTACAAAAAAAAAAAAGAGAGAAATTCAGAAACAAGAAAAAGCCCAAGTGGTGAAGAGTAGGATTACAGTAAATATAGTAATACAATGCTTCCCTTGTGCCAACGAATAGCTGTGCAAACAATCCCCCTTCATTTTGCCATACAAGAATTGCCTAGGCCAGATCAAATAAGACTAAAGGAGGTCGTAGGTTTCCCTTAAGTAACGGAGAAATATATTTTGGCATAAATTACCCTATAGGGACAGAAACTTGTATGTTGTTAGTCACCATAGTGCAGTACTTTATTACATGCCTCTTAACACTATCGCACTCTTCGAACGACCCTCACGTCCGATTTTTTTTCTCTAGAGTCCGAGCATCGGACATGATGTGCGTCCGCTGAAAAAGTATTTGTATAAAATTCATTTATTATTTGATCGACTTCGGGATAGTTTCAAAATGAGTGCCTTTAGAGTGCGCACAATTTGATACCAAAATGAAAGATGTAACATGAAAATTTGTCAGAACACTGGAAAGATATAAATAATTTTGTGATGATTGTCCAAAATGAAAATATTTGTTAAAATTTCATTTATTGCTCTATTATTATGAGACTAGTTTTAAAATATGTGCCTTTTTTATTGCGAACAATTTGATACCAAAATGAAAGACGTAACACGAAAATTGATATTATCAAACTGAACGAGTATACACATTTGACTGTGATGTGTAAATTGGTGCTCGTTCGCGGGTAATTTTAGACTTTGCTAAATGGAGTCACGCTTGGCTTTTGGACAATATAGGCATATACAACACCTGCAGGGAATTTAATTGTGAACACAATGATACCAAAACGAGCCACGTAGCACGAGAATTAAGGTAAGAAAACTGAAACAAGTACACATATTTGACTGATTTTGTATGCTCACGTGTAACTTAGGCTTTGCTGTGGGGAGTCACACTTGGCTTTTGGACCTTATATGCATATACACATGTAGGGAATTCTATTGCGAACACAATAATACCGAAATGAACGACGTAGCATGAGAATTAAGGTGAGAAAATTGAAACGAATATACCTGTACACATTTAGTGTCACCGAGCGCTCGCCCGCACCGCCAGGAATAGTTCGTGGTTACGCGCGGACCGCACGCCCGGGTCGCGAAAGTGTTAAGTGTCAACATTTGTAATTAGGTCGTTTCTGCCCCTATAACTGGTAATTGTCACCAAGAGCTAGAGAGAGAGATTCCAGAAATAGGAAAAAAAATTAAATTGATCAAGGCCATGTTTACCTTTTAGGGCAAAACACATATTAACATCTACTTTGACTGGAAATGTTGAGTTTCATAATTAGGTCATGTACATTTTCAATGAAACTATACTTATCTTCAGTGTATAGGTAAAAAAACCTGATATTCAAAATTGTTATCTTTCACCACTAGAGAATTTGGTAATCAATTAAAATATTTAAAATTTCCAATAGTAATAAGATTGAAGCTAATTAACATAGTTAACAATTACCTTCACCATGAAAGTAGGAAATGGAGTGAAAATGATTATCAATTTACTGCAATAAAGTGATTATCAAATCAATGAGTACAGTTAAAACAAAAATTCTACAATGTGACTTGTTTTACCTTAAATTACTTTTTAACCAGTCATAAATAGTCTACGCAAAGCTCAATGGAAGTATTATGTCAAAATATTATTCAAAGTTATCTTTCAGTTAAGAAGTTAGCATCATAAACATGGCCTGAATCATAACCCTTCACCGTAGCTCATAATTCAACTTGACTATTCTACCTGTAAATCTATGCTTCTCTCTCCTCTTCTGGGATGTCACATTCAAGGGCCCTCTGGGCTCTTAGCCGGGTAATGATGGTCTGAAGTAAGGGGGATTGGGGGGTAGGGGTTTTAGGTACATGTAGCAGAAACAAAAACAGCAGAAAAACAGGTCAACGTTGGCAGTACAGTTGAAAAAGTTACACATTTATTGCTAGAAATATAAACATGTGCTAATGTAGTTCCAGAAAAAAATTCAATACAGTACTGTATTTGTATTTTAAGAAATGACTAAATATATTGTTATAAACATTTCTGATTATGTATAACTTGGCAACAACCATAATTTTAGCAAAGTAACAACAGTTATTTAGATCAATTTTATGTTTGTATGTGTTGGTAAAAAAATTCATTAAACAAATGAATGAACATTTTGATACAAAATTACCATTTATACAGTATAGTATTCAGGATCTCTACTTAATTTTAAGTGAGTATTAACTTGACTGAAAAAATACTGTAGCTGAATTTTAGAGGGTAAAAGCAACAAATGCTCGTTATTGAGGACCTGCAATGTTAATTACTAGACACTTCAGTATATAGTGCTCACTGGTATAGTGAGCTCATATAAAACTGAATATTAGAATAAAACCTTTGTTTACCAAACCACACACTAGAAAGTGAAGAGACGATGACGTTTCGGTCCGTCCTGGACCATTATCAAGACGATTGTAATCGACTTGATAATGGTCCAGGACGGACCAAAACGTCATTGTCTCTTCACTTTATAGTGTGTGGTTTGGTCAAAATTTTCAGCTACGTTATTGTGACTCTTCATCTGCAATAGAGTGAAACCCTTCACTCCAGCATTCATGCTATAGTGATCTTGCAAAACTCAGTACTAGGGCGAGATCCTTTGGCAGTGAGGTTCGACAGTACTGTATAAAGCGAGACCATTTAGCGAGGCCCTGCAGTACTCACTACTATCAGGAAGCCCTTCAATATTTTCAGTTAAGCAAGTCCCCAGAAGTACTCTCTACTACAGTATGGCCTTGTAGTGCTCATTATTATAGTAATCCTGTGAAGTACTCATTACTATAACCAGCAGAGGGGCACCTGGGCTTTAGCCTTGAAATTTGACTGAGTATTGCTACCAGTGGCAGCTAGTTTATTATGCACCCCATATTATGATTATAGGTTACACTGCTCATACATTCATCACACATTTCTTTTTATCTCCTAGTAGCAAAATATCCCCAGTTCGCTGACTGGGTAGTAAATGTGCATGACTAACCTTTCCACCATTGCCCACTAGACAGGGAGGTTTGCATGATAAACAAATCAAATTATGATACTAGCTCACTGCTGGCTTTTAGCCAGAAGTAGATGAAGCAGAGGAATGTCCAGCCCAACATTCTTTAACACAGGGACTGTGAGGCAGCATTCACCATTGGCTGACAGGCGATGGAGTTGCCACATCCTTACACCTGTATGTCCATGGGGTTATTGCCCTGTCCGGTACTCATATTCCATTGTATAAGCACTTATATTTTCTTGAATTTTCCTATATATTAGTAATAACATGTCTGAAGCCATCAACTTTATCCATCCCTGTCGTCCGAAAGTGATAGTGCCGTACTTACAGCAACTATTGGTTAAACTTATGAACTGTTGCACCCCAAAGAGAGTTCATGGTGTATACTATTAATTTTGTAGAGGGCACAAGAAAGTAGGCAACACACAAACCTTAACTTTCCTAGGACCTAGTTATGTCTTTTATGTATTAAATGACACATGGCATAAACTAGGTCTAAATTGCTTATTTAGGTCTAAGATAGGTTAGGTTGCATAATCACTGTTGCACTTTTTAGCCTGCCATTTGAGATAATCCAATAATACAAAATGTGAACTTTTGGGAATAAAAAAGTTAATTTTATCCATTTGACCAATTGTTGCTGTAATATAATTTTGGATGGGTTGACTTGATCACATAGCGATACTGCTAATTGTAGGATGTTCCTTTAACGCGATGCGTGATTAGCAACCTTATAGAAAAATAATAAAAATTTATTAAAGCTAATATTTACCACTAAAGCTGCATCTAGAATACAGTAGTCTACACTCTTTGGCATTTATAAGTATCACTCTAGACAACTGTGCTACATAGTCTTCCCGACATGGTGCCTTCTTTTCTCTTAATTTTGACAATTTACAGAAAACTTTAAATTATTAGCTTAATTTCCTAATTTTTATTTAATTTGTTGATATACAGTGTATGTGGTAAGGTAAATCTCTTGGTATTAAATATTACCCTAAAATGTAATATCCATCATTCAAATTAATTTTAAGGTGTAGCCAAAATACTGTTCATGGTAAGTGCCATTAATTCACTTTGTTGGGGAACAGGCAGCCTGTGTACATGTATATACATTAGACTTGTATCAAAGTAATCCCCCACTCTTGCCAACTTTGAACTACTAAACTTCCTCCAGGATGCAACCCCACAACAGTTGACTAATACCTGGGTACCTCTTTACTACTTGCTGAACAGAGGCATTGGGTGAACGGAAATATGCCCAACTATTTCTGTTCCACCTGGGATTTAAAACAAAGGGGTCCTGATTGTGAGTTAAGAATGAAGCCCAAATGTACTACCTATTTTGCCAACATTGTAATTAAACCCATTTTTTTCTTTTAAACACTATATTTATAATATTAAAAATATTTTATTATATATACTGTATGATCATCTACAAGGTATAAAATTCTATAATATATATTTTAATGAATGCACTCACCTCATCAGTGGCAATAATTATTCTCCCATCCACTTTCGGTGCTAATTTGCATGCTAGGTCCTCTAGCTCGTGGAAACTCTCCTGTCTTGATGAGCTGAAGCGTGACCGCTTGCTCGAGCTGTTGCAAGTGACCAAATTAAAATAAATGTCAAATTCCAGCAGAAATGGTTTTTGAAAATTTCATGTTCTTGACAGAATAAAATTGGAAAATTGACACTTCATTACTGCTGCAGTTGTTTTAAATAATCTGACACTTCAGAGAGTAAGGTTCAATTACATGGCTGAAAATAAGTAACCCAACACCCACATATGGAAAGGAAGGAAAGTGACTGTATTTTGGATCTTCCTTGACCCCTTATTAAAGTGATAGAATGCAACTAGATAAAGGTCTCAGGATAGACTGAAATGCCATCAATTTTGTCTCTTCATGTGTGGGTTGGGTTGATCTAACACTAAACAAATTTTTCTTCATGAACTGTAAGGAAACTATTATATCTCGTCAAAGCTTTCAAATTTATTTTCAGGAGTATTACCATTAGTTACTCAAACAAGGGAATACCAACTTGAAAATAAAATTTATTTCTGGTTGCCACCTGAGGGAGACCACCTCTCTCACCCTACCCTTGTTATGCCATTGCAGCACCTAAATTTACATAAATATTATGTAAAAAACTGTCAAAATCCTTACTCTTCTTCCTTACTGTATGTAAAAAAAATACCTATGGTAAAATAATCTTAATAATTCATACATATTTGATATAAATCTCACTGCTGTCATCCTGCTGATCTATTAAATTATACACAAAGTATAAACATTTATTCACATACATCACTTGGTATTGAACTCACAGTGACTCTGATGATACAGATGATAAGGCAGAATCTGTTGACACAGATCGGCCAATAGCCTTGTGGGTTGTGGATCTGGCAGCTGCTGGTATATCGTCATCATGGCGGATAAGACTGTGTCTGTGAGGGTTTTATTTAAAGCCATTAAGGTGCACTAAAATTTTGTAGTCTAGTCGGTATATATTAGGTGCTAATGAACCCAAGCAAAACCTTGTTAATAGTCAAATGCGGCATTATGTTAGGCACATTCTAACTAATCAAATGCATAAATTGCTTCAATAGACTTACATGGAAGATAGCAACACAACAATTATTTATTTGGAAATTACTCAGGTCAGCTTTATCAATATAACACAACACTACAGTAGATAAGTCTCTCATCCTTAAGTGTTAGCATGGTTAAGAAATAAACAGTAAGTGCTCAGTAAAAAATTCACACAAAAACAAAGATAATTCTTTATGTAGCTAAATTGGTTAGACTTTCATTACCTCCTGGACAGCAGTACGAGTGATTGTCTGTGTGTTGAGTTTCGTCGAGTCTTGCCCATATGTGACTGGATGGCAGTAAAATGATTCTGGATGGATGTTGACAACATAGGACACTGTTCTTCATCTTGCTGTAATGTTTAATAAAAATTGCATGTTAGTGTGAAGGGAAATTTTCAGTATTTCTTCCAAATGACAAACAAATAATATCAAAGATTATCTAATTTGTGTGAATTTGTATTTACTGTACTGGCAGATACGATGCATTGCTACAACATTAAGCTTAAGCTCGATGTCATAGCAAATACGGTAACTATATACAGTACTGTATAGCAACCGGCTGCGTCTAGGTTACAGGGTTTCTTCTGAAACATCACAGATTCACACAAACTCTAAGGGATTTTAGTTTCTTGGCAACTCGGAGTGACTGTGCGAATAGCTTCACCCTTCACCCACAGCAATGAGTACCTAGATAAGCCTAACAGGCATCCTGTTCCAAGCAATAGTATATCAGTTAGTATATCCCAACACTATCTCATAAATCATTTAATTCACGAGCTAAGTTATGCAATCTCGTTCATCTACGCTCTCGCTCATATTACATTTATAATAATATAATACACAGTATTATAAATATATTATTATATTATAATATTATAAAAAAGTAATATTCATGCAACATTAATTATATTATAATATTATAAATTATAATAAATATATTTATTTTTTTCTATAATAAATATTATTATACAGGGTATTATAATAAATTGTTCCCCGAAACACTTTGCGTACTAGTGGCTTTAGGTATTGTATGTACTACCTCTTATCTTTAAATCATTAAATCAAACAGAATGTTTGTACTGTAACTCTGCAACTTATTTATGTACTTTTCCTAAATAAATTATTATTATTATTGTACAGTACTGTATATAGGCCCAGCAAAACTTAAAATTTTTTGAACTAAGCCTTTCCATGTTATGAGTTTATTACCAATGTAAATATAATTCAAATGGTACCGAAAATATTTCTAGTTGCTATTGACCTTCAGACAACAGCCTACATCATGCGATTTATTTTGATTCATTGGGGTGAATCTGGCTTATGTTGTACAATGTTTATCACTATTTAAGTTTAATTTAAGAAAACTGCTTATAAATCACTGTACTGTAATTATCAACCTTTGTAATCTTTGGTTATTATTACATAAAAAAATGGTCAACCTTATTACTATACTGTACATAAAAAAAAAATCATTAATTAGATGAATGGCACATTACACAAATATTTATTTGACAGGTTCTTATTTTTCTTCATTCACCCATATTTAATAAGATGTTTTTACTCAATTTTACTAGAAAATCAAATACAAAATTAAGGTGTAACTATCAAAATTTTGGGAACTGATATTAGAATCAGAATTTAATTTGAAATTCTATATCAAAAAGTGTAATGATTTTTGCATTGACATTTTTTAACTTTTTGCAAAAAAAAAAAGAAATTTATATACATATTTTGTTTTCAAATATTTCAATAACTGCATAGCGATGACCCACAACTGAGAGCACTGCACTCTCTAAGAGTTAAACAAAATTATTATTGTAGAAACCTACCAATATAGGACAGTCTATCAGTACATTGTATCCATCTCTACCCTGATGCATGTAAGCCTTCGTCACAAACCGATAAACAGTATCCGGGTTCAGGTACTCGTCCCCAACCTTAACCAAGTCTGGAATCACCCTTGACCCTGGCTCAGCATCAGGATCAAACACGAACTGTATGCCAGCTACTTGAGGAAAACGTCCTTCAAGTTTTGGGTACTGAGACACCCCATTTTCAAGGACAGCCAGAAGCTTTTCACCTATAGCATATGAGAAAACAAATTAGTAATGCAGGTAATGGATAAATCTGTATGATGTATCTCTTATGCATATTCATACATTTGTTGCATGGCATCAAAAGTGGAAAGATAATTCATATTATACAAAACTTACCAGTGACTCCTAAGACAATAAGAGGATCCAACATTGGCAGAATTGTCATTAAATCTCTCATCGTGAAATCCCCAACTGGGTGAATTCTATCGGACCTCAGTGTTCCGGAATTAATAACTGCAACATCTCCATTACAAGCTGCCATGATGATGTCACATATAAAGTTGCCTAAATTGGTTTCTGATGTGCGAATTGAAGAGAATCTTCCATCTAGTTCCACACTGAAGGTACCGAGAGACTCTTCCATTTTTTCACCCACCACAGCTGTAATTCCAAAATGTGTACTCTAAAATCATTTTGCATCACCTTATAAAAAAAATCAGTTTGATTTGGCAGTGCTGCCATAAGCTAAAGAATGAGTGGAAATGGTTTGTGATGACAAGTATTATAAGTGCATATTATTTTCAATATAGGCCTATACCTACCTCAATTTATTTTTTCTAAAGTATCTTAAATTTACTGTACTTACATTCATATTCTTTAAGAGCTTCTTTTAGTTCTTCATCTGGTTCGAACTTTGAGTCTACAACAACTTTCTCAATGTCAACACTGACATTGGCTCCTTCCTGAGATAGAGTAATTACTGAAAATTCCCTGAAGTCTGTGCCACTTTTGAGAATGGTCTTATCATTTATCTGCAATATATATAACATATGCTGTATAAAGTATGATTTATATGATCAAAATTAAATACAGTAGCTAATTTGCTACTTTTAAGTCAAAGTACATGTGTGAATGTGTTTTAATTGTACAGTGCATTTGTACCCAAATTGTAAATTTGTAGGCTTATGCTTTAGCCTACCCCCTTTTTCTTTATACCCACTTTACCCACCTTTGACTACAAGGAAAAGAAGGTAGTTATTCAACTGCACAATTCTCTGGTATGTCTCCATTTGGACTATTATATTCAAGTAGATATAGACACCTCATCTTCAGATACTCACATCTGCTTTGGAAAAAGCTCAATACCAGTTCAGAAAAATTATCCCAGAACTAAGTTGACTCTCGTACCAGGAACGGTTGAGAACCACAGGACTAACAACCCTGCAAACCGGACATGTTTGCATGGAAGATATTAATCCAGACTACTAATATAAAATGTCAAATGTAACACATACAAGGAGCAATGTAGGATAGAAAACCGTGCATTTGTGCATTTGTACAAATTGCATTTGTACAAGGGGTGCGAAAACGAAAAACGAAAACAAGGGGTGCTTTTTCACCTAGAGAGGTTGTAACCGCCTAACAAGCCGTAAATGCCAAGATTTTTGCTGCAGTTTAAAATCCTCCTGGATAAAATCACCTGGAAAAAGGGGGGGGGGGTGTCTTTGACAAGCCGCTAACTACCTGTCCCCATCAAGGCCACTAGTGTGTTGGTGGCCCTTGGGTAAATTCAGGTAAACAGCACCTCTTGATATACTCCTGCTAGTGGTAGTGTGACAGTACAGTATAACCAAGCACCTCTTTACTTACCTCTGTTATACTGCTGCCATGGGCAATAAAGCCCAACACAACAATATACTTAACCTGTTCAATTAACAAATTATCTTGTAAAAAGATATCATAGCAAAGAAATGACTGACTCATTATGTAAACTGCTTAAATACTTCAAGCACAATGTGTATATTAAAGGTAGTAAAATTATCATAAACAACAATGTAACAACACGACAAATTAGCCACAGTATTGAATACAAACCTGTCTTCATAACATATCTTTATTAAAAGATTCTTTGTTACTATCCTTCCAATGAAATAGTGTTCTTATGAAGATTAAACCACACACACACACACACACATTAGGAAGTGATGTGGTGGAGGCTGACTCCATACACAGTTTCAAGTGTAGATATGATAGAGCCCAATAGGCTCAGGAACCTGTACACCTGTTGATTGACAGTTGAGAGGCGGGACCAAAGAGCCAGAGCTCAACCCCCGCAAGCACAACTAGGTGAGTACAACTAGGTGAGTACACACACACACACACACACACACACGCACACGCACACGCGCACACACACACACAGCAGTAATCAGAGGCAATGTATCGGAATGGAGAAATGTCACAAGTGGAGTACCACAGGGTTCAGTTCTTGCACCAGTGATGTTTATTGTGTACATAAATGATCTACCAGTTGGTATACAGAATTATATGAACATGTTTGCTGATGATGCTAAGATAATAGGAAGGATAAGAAATTTAGATGATTGTCATGCCCTTCAAGAAGACCTGGACAAAATAAGTATATGGAGCACCACTTGGCAAATGGAATTTAATGTTAATAAATGTCATGTTATGGAATGTGGAATAGGAGAACATAGACCCCACACAACCTATATATTATGTGAGAAATCTTTAAAGAATTCTGATAAAGAAAGAGATCTAGGAGTGGTTCTAGATAGAAAACTATCACCTGAGGACCACATTAAGAATATTGTGCAAGGAGCCTATGCAATGCTTTCTAACTTCAGAATTGCATTTAAATACATGGATGGCGATATACTAAAGAAATTGTTCATGACTTTTGTTAGGCCAAAGCTAGAATATGCAGCTGTTGTGTGGTGCCCATATCTTAAGAAGCACATCAACAAACTGGAAAAGGTGCAAAGACATGCTACTAAGTGGCTCCCAGAACTGAAGGGCAAGAGCTACGAGGAGAGGTTAGAAGCATTAAATATGCCAAAACTAGAAGACAGAAGAAAAAGAGGTGATATGATCACTACGTACAAAATAGTAACAGGAATTGATAAAATCGACAGGGAAGACTTCCTGAGACCTGGAACTTCAAGAACAAGAGGCCATAGATTTAAACTAGCTAAACACAGATGCCGAAGAAATATAAGAAAATTCACCTTCGCAAATAGTGGTAGACGGTTGGAACAAGTTAAGTGAGAAGGTGGTGGAGGCCAAGACCGTCAGTAGTTTCAAAGCGTTATATGACAAAGAGTGCTGGGAAGACGGGACACCACGAGCGTAGCTCTCATCCTGTAACTACACTTAGGTAATTACACTTAGGTAATTACACACACACACATATACACATACACACACACACACCAGACCACACTAGAGTACTCTTACCTTAACAACTTCATAAACGTGATCGTGGCCACCCAAGATAAGGTCAATCTCATCAACGTTCTCTGCTAGTCTTATGTCATTTGGTGTACGCATGTGAGTTAAAGCAATCACGTAGTCACAGCCCTTGGAAAAAAAAAAAAATATTTTGGGTACAAGAAAGAATGTATTCACAGGCAAAAATATGTCACAATGCAAATGCATCTTGGCTTAGATCAGTCACAATTAATTTATACACTTCATGATTGTAATAAGACTTGATCAATATTTACAGTATTGAATTTTATCTTTTACAGTGAAAACATGTGAAAAGTTATGGTTATTAAATAACTTATGGTATAAATAATTTATGGTTATTAAATAGTTATAAATACCATAATACTGTAGCATAAATAGATATGGTATAAATAATTTTTGGTTATTAAACTCATCTTCTCATTGCACAATGATGGAATGTGATGTATTTGAGAAAATATGGAAGCTGTACATTAGGATCAAACCAGCATCATCTCATTCTCTTCAGGCATATAAACTAAAATAAAGTACAGGTACATTCTCAATTTGAATGGTGTAGTTGCATACATTAAGACGGACTCAGAGTGTCAAATATTCAAGGGCTTTGTCTCATCAGCTTAGGAAGAATTTCCAAGTTAGGGTTAGCATTAGAGTACAGTATAGAGCTTTGTAAGTGTAAATAACACATGAGAATGTATACAATATGTGTGTGTTTTGCACATTTAGAAGTCTGAACAAAGATGCTGTATGTTGTTTGAAAACATCACATTATGGTTCTGATAAATGATTTTCACTGGGTGAAGATAGATTTGAGGTTGTTTGTGGTGATTGAGCCCCATGCAGTTATTGTAAGTTAAATATGAATAAATTAGTAAATATCATAGTTTCAAAAGATCAGAGTGAGGGAAGAGGGGGGGGGAGTGAACAGAAGTGCATACTATTTGTTTTTATAGTATCTCAACTGTTTTAAATACTTTTTTGTGTGTGTGTGTGTGTGTGTTGTACATGAGTGTTAAGTTAGTGTGTGTTGTCACTATACAAGTACATTACAGTATAGTCTTTTTAAATATACTGTATTTCTTTTTGTGTATTTTCAATGTCTATATTGTTTATTTTAAATAATATTTTGGTTTAAAATGTAGTAGGTCATTCAGTGTTTAATGTGAGCATGTTGGTTGACATTAATGAGTGAAATTTTTTATATAATTCACTGTACTGTATACCTAATCACTTTGGGTATGGAGTTTGGGACTATAGAAGATGAAGGTAGTGTCATCAACAAACATCTTAGGTTTAAGGAGGATTGAAAGTACTTGGCATGTCAGTGATATAAGTAATATATTGGAGAAGTCTTAGTAGTATGCTGTTGATGAGAAAAGTGGTAGATAAATGCCTGGATCTTATTACATGACAATGACACTCGAATAAGACTAATTATTTTAGAACATTCAGAGTAACCAAACACATGCAAGGTGAACACTCTTCACAAGATGCATACATAAGCTGCACAAATTTGGGTTATCTTGAGATGATCCTGAGATGATTTCGGGGCTTTTTAGTGTCCCCGCGGCCCAGTCCTTGACCAGGCCTCCACCCCCAGGAAGCAGCCCGTGACAGCTGACTAACACCCAGGTACCTATTTTACTGCTAGGTAACAGGGGCATAGGGTGAAAGAAACTCTGCCCATTGTTTCTCGCCGGCGCCCGGGATCGAACCCGGGACCACAGGATCACAAGTCCAGCGTGCTGTCCGCTCGGCCGACCGGCTCACTCGGGTAATTACCCTCCAACGGGTAAATCCGTTGGTAATCTCAGGGTGACTACTTTGAAAATAAATTAAAACAAATTCTATAAGTTTAATACTGTACACCTTACATGATTGGTGTGAGTTTATTGATCTCAAAACTGCTATAATTGAAGCAAGAATCAGAGTGATCACACTTGTGTGACACTCAAATGTGAAAATGCAAATTCAATTATATTTTACCTGATTCTTGAGCATTGTTGCCAGTTCTCTTCCCTTATCCACATAGTCGGTGAATGTGACTTGTTCAGCATTAATGGTAGCCAGAGTCTCCAGCCACTCCTTTTCTACGAGACCAACCTGGTACAATGGGTCTGGTTATTGTCTGTTCTATGTTCAAATACAATATTATACTACCTAAGTATATGTGTATGTATGTATGTATATGTATTCCAAAACTAGAAAAGGTATGCCTTAAATAGTAAATAGTAAGTAATTTAACTAAACTTTTCTAAATTTTCAAGTCTTTTAATGCAATTTAGTTTTCAAAAATAATAACACCATAAAATCCATATTAATTTGGAACTTGCCCACTATCTTAACAGGTTGTGTATTTTCTATTTGTACCTGCAGAATCGAGCTATTAGCTCTTGGACCCCACCTTTCTAACCAATATATTTTTCCTCTATTATTTCTACTACAGTACATATATTTCTCTCTAACACACACATCCCCAGAAAGCAGCCCATAGCAGCTGTCTAACTCCCAGGTACCTATTTACTGCTAGATAACAGGGAGCACCAGGGTGAAAGAAACTCTGCCCATTTGTTTCCACCTTCGCTGGGGATTGAACCTGGGTCATTAGGATTACGACCCCAGAACACTGTTCACTCAGCTGCAAGGCCCTTCGCTACCTGTGTGTGTTCTGTCCCATGCAAGGACTGACCTTATGTACACTGGGCAAACCAGAAAAAATCTTGATAAATGCCTTTCCCAATACTGTATAAGTACTGTATGCAATAAGCACTGCACAGCAATCTAATGCAATATTTCTACATGTTAACCTTGCCTTGGCTGGACAGTAGAATGATGGTCTCGCTTCATGTTGGGTCAGTGTTCAATCCCTTACCATCCAAGTGAATGGGCACCATTCCTTACCCCTCCGTCCCCATCCCAAATCATTATCTTGATCTCGTACCAGGTGCTACAGTATATAGGTTATAATGGCTTGGCACTTTCTCCTGCTAATTCCCTTTCCTTCCCCTTGTCAAATGGAGTCTTATCAAAAAGCATTGCTCATTGCAATGGATTTGCAGAAAGAAATTTGATCGAGTCTGTTCCAATCAGCTACCCTTAAGTCAAGGTTTGTTCAAAATGGACCCTCTGTTGGTCTCAAAGATTGCACGAAAATATAAACTTCTGTAGTTTTATTCCCCCTGCCCCTGTATTAGGGGCTTCTCGTTGTAAGGTATAATAGGTCCCTGTATGCAATTTCTGTGCTCTGCATTACCTTAGCTACTGTTGCATTACCTTTTTGTTCTCTTTAGGTTTCCCCTTCAATTCTTCCCTGCTTCCTAGATTTCTTTATTATTCTCCATGTATTCTTCCCCTCCTTCCCTTGTTCTACTACTTAATCCCTTTTCCCGCTGATTGACTTTTGTTTACATATTTTATGACCCTTTTTTTTATCTCATCGTTCCCTTTACCCCCACCCCATTTACCGGTTCCCAGGGTGGGTCTTATATTTTTCTCCTTTCCGTTCTCCTATTTGTCTTTAAAATGGGACCCGAGAGGGTCTGAAAGCACTAAGCCATAATGCTTCATTTTTCAAATATGGTATTCTTGCATATTATATACTTGGGGGGGGGGGGGGGTACCTGCCATTGCCTGGGTCTGGGTCTCCCTTCTATATCTATCCATCCATCCCTACATCTGTCTATACCTCCATCTGACTATTCATCAATGTCCACTGCTTCCTCCCTCTCTGCCTGTTCTCAGGAAAAAATATTAAGATCACTGAGACAACTATAAGGGTCAAAGGAATTATCTTAAATTCCGGTAAATTAAGAAAAAACTCCATGTTAATCACACGCCTGATTTCACACTTAATTTCATGAAAGACTCTGTGAATATGGTCCAGGAG
Source organism: Procambarus clarkii (assembly GCF_040958095.1). Classification (NCBI taxonomy): domain Eukaryota; kingdom Metazoa; phylum Arthropoda; class Malacostraca; order Decapoda; family Cambaridae; genus Procambarus; species Procambarus clarkii. The sequence continues at coordinate 26,590,585 of NC_091168.1, read as the reverse complement.
TTTATAATTATAACATTTAACTTCAGCCTACCCCGACCAGCCTATATCTGTCCTGACCCTCCCTTGCAAATTTGGCTGAGGCTAACCCCAAGTATCTGGCCTCCAGCTTTGGACAGACTCCCTATCTCTTGTAGAATAGATTACATATTACAATTTTAATTTCCTAGAAAACAGCATCACAATCAATTTCATTATTTAAAGTAATACAAATTTGTCTTCTATATTTGCCTATTACATTCAATAAACATAAAAAACAAAACTGTATTAACAGAAATAATTAACATACAACGGCTATATAAAAAAATTATTTCACTTACCAATCCAATCTTCCACCCATGCCAGTCCATAATGTGTGTAAGAATACCATCAGCTAGAGGAAAACCAGTTTCATTGTCGTCCACATTGCTCATCAACCATGGGAAGTTCGTTCTTCCGGCTACATCAATGAGTCTTTCCAAGCCAAAATCTGCAAGTAATGTCCTGAATGAATCTCTCTAAACAATAACAGCTCCCCTTGTATCTGGTATAATCTATGACAGAACAACTGACCACTATTCTACCTTTCTCATAGCGAACATGGACATAACACCACCAAAAAGCAAGAAACTTTTATTTAGGCTACACAGTGAATCAGCTTTAGGCAATCTTACAGATGCACTTCACAATATTAACTGGGATTCTGAATTCAATAATACCCAGGATATAAATTCATTAGCTAACCTCTTCCTCTCCAAAACTCTAAGCCTCTACAACCTTCATTGTCCCCTTCTTACCAAGCAAGTAACTGACAAAAGATTAAACAATCCATGGCTCACAAGTGGCATTCTCAACTCAATCGACAAGAAACATGAATATGAAAAGAAACTTAGGATTGGCCTAGTTTCAAAGGAAGTAGCTAAATAAAATAAATAAATAAATGTTTATTTAGGTAAGGTACATACAAGAGATTTTACAAAGTTAGTTTAGTTCATTTATTATGCACCCCATACCCATCTTGTGGGCGGTAGTGAAAAGGGTTACAGAGGCACATAATGGGCTCAGGGACTGAACCCCACAATTCATTTAGCTAAGAATGATGGATTTGTAGATAGGGCTAGTACATACAATGCCTAAAGCCACTATTACGCAATGCGTTTCGGGCATGATAAACTTAAATGACTAAAGCTTAATACTAATTGAGCATAAAGAATAAAATGAGTTGAGAACAAATAAAAAAAAAGATAAAAAATGGGGAACATGGCTGAAAAGCAGCACAAATACAATTCGGTCGACAAACAGCGTCATTTAAAAAAAACAGACATGGGTTCACAATAGAGGGGTAAGGTAGGTTACAGGGAATTTATTAGGTATAGCTTCGTTTTTATCTTAAACTGGTTGAGAGAGGTACAGTCTTTAACATGGTTGGGAAGGTCATTCCACATTCTGGGTCCCTTGATTTGTAGAGCATTTCTAGTTTGATTAAGTCGTACTCTTGGAATATCAAAACTGTATTTATTTCTGGTGTGGTGCTCATGGGTTCTGTTACAACCTTCTATGAAGCTTTTGAGGTCAGGATTGGCATTACAGTTTAGCGTTTTATATATGTATAATACACATGAGAGAATGTGCAGTGACTTAATATCTAGCATATTCAGAGATTTGAGTAGGGGTACCGAGTGATGTCTGGGGCCAGAGTTGGATATTGTCCTAATAGCAGCTTTGTGTTGAGTAATTAGAGGACGTAAATGATTTTGGGTAGTAGAACCCCAAGCACAAATACCATAGTTGAGATATGGATAGATGAGGGAGTAATAGTGTTACAAGGGCAGGGCGGGGTACATAATATCTGATCTTAGAAAGAATGCCAACAGTTTTTGAATTTTTTTTTTGATATATTTAGAATGTGTCCCTGGAAATTCAGCTTGTGGTCAGTGAGAACGCCAAGGAATTTGCCATCTAATTTGTTACAAATTTGGGTATTGTTTATTCTGAGATTTATTTGATTAGAGGATTTATTGCCAAACAGAATATAGAAAGTTTTGTCAATGTTAAGGGTGAGTTTGTTGGCAGTTAGCCAAAGATGGACTTTATTTAGCTCAGCTTTATTTTTTAGCTTTATTTTATTTTTATTTATTTTATTAGCTTTATTTTTATTTAGCTTATTTATTTAGCTATTTATTATATAAAGACCCTAAAATACTATTTTAACATTAAATTTTGTGATATGACTATAGCAGGTAGGCCTATACATGTTTATTCTCATCGCACTGCTTCTCTTAGATAAACTATCTCCTTTATCCAAACATACAAAAATTACTTTTTAAAGGTTAGTTAATTGAGCGTGAATTCAAATTCCAGAGATAAGCGATTGTGTTAAATACTACCAAAAGCAACGCTTTCCACCAGAAGAAATAATTTAATTTCAATATATTTACTTTAGCCAACTTAACAAAATAACTAAAATGTCGAACAACAACAAAAATCAGAGGAAAAACTCACCAAAGTCGTGATTGCCGAAGACAGCGCAGTGTATCCCCAAATGGTTCATTACAGGCACCATCTGCTCTCCTCGCGTGAACGAGCTCACTGCAACACCCAATACACCAGCATCAACAAGTTAAATCTATAAACTAGTTAAACCTAGAAGGGGGTACCACCTCTGGTGCAAGTGTAGGGACCCATAACCTCGGAGAAGAAAATAAAGAGTACTTAGAGCTAGACCTTGTGGATCCTCACTGAACACTTTCATATTTTCTTCTCCTACCACCCCTATTCTTTTGGTATGTGTGTATTTTGTATGTATGTATATAACTAGTTAAAATTATAGTTAAAACAATAAATCTATAAACTAGTTAAAACTTAAAACTATGAACTAGTTAAAACTATGAAAGTTAAAATTAAGCCAGAAATATTTAGAAAACTCTTTATACAATCTGAATAAACATTTTTATAACTAATTTCTTTGACAAATAAGAATAATTATGAGAGACAGAAGACGCCGGGCTGAACTTACTTATCGAGGGGGCAAGAATGTCACCGCTGAACAGCACTAAGGGATGACGGTCGGCGAAGCTTTTGAGCGCCGTTTTGAACCGTGCTGCTCCGGCCTTGGGCTCGGTGCTCTGTTCTTCCACATTGTATACGTCATTAAAGTGGAGGATGGTGATTGACGGGGCCCGCGGACCAGTGTGGTTAGTGGAGGCAGATAACCCGCCATTGGTGGCGGCGGTCTCCGCTGACACCATCGTGAAGCCCTGAGAGCGGCGACTACTGGCTGCAGAGGTCGCCTCCTGTAGAAGACAGACACTGTGTTAGACGGCACACTCTCAGGATACTGTGAGCATTAGACGTCACTCTCCCAGGGTACTGTGAGCATTAGACGTCACCCAGGGTACTGTGAGCACCCTGTGTTAGACGTCACTCTCCCAGGGTACTATGAGCACATCGTGTTAGACGTCACTCTCCCAGGGTACTGTGAGCACCCTCTGTTAGACGTCACTTCCAGGGTACTGTGAGCACACCGTGTTAGACGTCACTCTCCCCAGGGTACTGTGAGCATTAGACGTCACTCTCCCTGGGTAGTGTGAGTGTGACGTTTCTCTCCCAGGGTACTGTGAGCACCCTGTGTTAGACGTCACTTCCAAGGTACTGTGAGCACCCTGTGTTAGACGTCACTTCCAGGGTACTGTGAGTGTGGCGTTTCTCTCCCAGGGTACTGTGAGCACCCTGTGTTAGACGTCACTTCCAGGGTACTGTGAGCACCCTGTGTTAGACGTCACTTCCAGGGTACTGTGAGCACCCTGTGTTAGACGTCACTTCCAGGGTACTGTGAGTGTGGCGTTTCTCTCCCAGGGTACTGTGAGCACCCTGTGTTAGACGTCACTTCCAGGGTACTGTGAGTGTGACGTTTCTCTCCCAGGGTACTGTGAGCACCCTGTGTTAGACGTCACTCTCCCAGGGTACTATGAGCACATCGTGTTAGACGTCACTCTCCCAGGGTACTGTGAGCACCCTCTGTTAGACGTCACTTCCAGGGTACTGTGAGCACACCGTGTTAGACGTCACTCTCCCAGGGTACTATGAGCACATCGTGTTAGATGTCACTCTCCCAGGGTACTGTGAGCACCCTCTGTTAGACGTCACTTCCAGGGTACTGTGAGCACACCGTGATAGACGTCACTCTCCCAGGGTACTGTGATCATTAGACGTCACTCTCCCTGGGTACTGTGAGTGTGACGTTTCTCTCCCAGGGTACTGTGAGCACCCTGTGTTAGACGTCACTTCCAGGGTACTGTGAGCACCCTGTGTTAGACGTCACTTCCAGGGTACTGTGAGTGTGGCGTTTCTCTCCCAGGGTACTGTGAGCACCCTGTGTTAGACGTCACTTCCAGGGTACTGTGAGTGTGGCGTTTCTCTCCCAGGGTACTGTGAGCACCCTGTGTTAGACGTCACTTCCAGGGTACTGTGAGTGTGACGTTTATCTCCCAGGGTACTGTGAGCACCCTGTGTTAGACGTCACTCTCCCAGGGTACTGTGAGCACCCTGTGTTAGACGTCACTCTCCCAGGGTACTGTGAGCACACCGTGTTAGACGGCACTCTACCAGGGTACTGTGAGCACCCTGTGTTAGACGTCACTCTTCCAGGGTACTGTGAGCATTAGACGTCACTCTCCCTGGGTACTGTGAGAGTGACGTCTCTCTCCCAGGGTACTGTGAGCATTAGACGTCACTCTCCCTGGGTACTGGGAGAGTGACGTCTCTCTCTCCCAGGGTACTGTGAGCACACTGTGTTAGACGTTACTCTCCCAGGGTACTGTGAGCATTAGATGTCACTCTCCCAGGGTACTGTGAACACACGGTGTTAGACGTCACTCTCCCAGGGTACTGTGAACATTAGATATCACTCTCCCAGGGTACTGTGAGCACACTTACATTTAAGATTTTGATGTGAAAATTACCAACTTTTAACAAACGTGGTATAAAATGTATACACCGACTGTCCTAATTCAATTATTTATACGGTACATTATAGCATAATTTGAGGATTATCAACAGGTACATTATACCTAGAAATAATCCTCAAATTATGCTATAATGTAGTATAATTATTTCTAGGTAAAATATGCGTTCGATATAACAACGTGATATAAGATGATAGCAGTGATTACAATGGTGAAGTTAATTGGCTTAGGCACATATATTAGGGGAGTGGATAGCACAAGATATAGTGCGAGTTTAAGGCACTCAGTAGAAAACTATGATGATGAAAGTAAGTACTTTTTGTTTTTGAATAAGGCGTAGGTTGGACGGCTTTTTAACACGTTAGGGTGTAAGTTCCATAGACTAGGTCCCTTTATTTGCATAGCGTTTCCACAGATTTAGTTTGACTTTGGGGATATCAAAGATATATTTATTAATAGTACTTTTATTTAAAAATAATTCGTATAAAATTTCGAACAACTTCGCGTTCGTCAGATCTAAATAACAACGAAATACAATTAATCATTAATTGTTAAAAAATAAATTAAAAAAATTACCAGGTATAATTAATCAAGCAAAAACTAATGATAAAGAAGTAACGATTTGTCAACTAAAACATATAAGGACTTAATAACTATATCGTTTATAAATTAGTAAATAAATATATTTAGAATTGCAATTACTTATTCAAAAATCTAAACAAAACCACAGTGATACTGGGATTCTATACAAAACTTACACAAAACATCATATAAAGACGAAACCAACAATTGAAATTTCAAATTAAAATATTATAAAAAATAACTAATCAACATTAATTTCCATTACCAATAACCACAAGACAAAACACAACTTACCCAACCTAAACGAGAAACAAAACAAAAAAAAACACTAACCCTAGAAAAGAGGGGACACTAAAGAAATTGGTTTCAATGCAAAAAAAATTTCTAAAGCTGCATAGACGAACTATTATTCAATAAAGGCCGAAGTTCTGTAATATAAAAACACCATTATTCTTAAATCAAAGAAAACCTCCTATTACAAATATCCACAATTTTGCAACTAGATTCGTGGAGAAGAAAATGATCCTTTTCTCGAGAGTAATCACTAATTTCAGAGAACTTCGACAATAAACCAGTTCTAGACGACACTCCTTTATGTTCACAACTTCTTAATTTCGAAGTTCCGGGTGGATGTGCCAATATATTTAGCCTGTCACAGCTGGACCAGTAGTCAGAGTAAAGGCTATTGGAACACAAGTCAGTGGGTAGAATGCCCTTATATGTTTAAAATGAGAACCAATGATATTTGAATTAATTAATGTAAATAGAAAATCTGATGATAACATTGTTGAATCACTTACATAGTCGTTATCCAGTAGAGAAACGAATAAATAAAACGAAACGAATAAAACCATAATAAGGTTTCTAATGAAACCTTATTAAACCCTATAGACACTAATGAATTAACCCAATAATAAGATTTCTCTGTTACAAATCAACTGAGTAAAGTTTTTTCAGCAGTATTGTTCTCGGATACATTTTAGATTTTGATAGAGTTCTCCCTCAGCGTACCTACCGCACCTCTGCTTTCCAAAGGGGGGGGGGGGAGGGGGGTATTCTGCACATCCTGCCATGCTTCGTGTGATGTTATTTCTGTGTTCTGGGGCCAGATTCACGAAACAGTTACGCAAGCACTTGCGAACCTGTACATCTTTTCTCAATCTTCGGCGGCTTTGATTACAATTATTAAACAGTTAATGAGCTCCGAAGCACCAGGAGGCTGTTTATAACAATAACAACAGTTGAATGGCAAGTTTCATGCTTGTAAACTGTTTAATAAATGCAACCAAAGCCGTCAAAAATTGAGGAAAGATGTACACGTTCGTAAGTGCTTGCGTAACTGCTTCGTGAATCTGGCCCCTGATTTGGAACCAGTCGTTTATCCTCGGATACATTTTAGATTTACCTTAATTATTTAGATCACCGGTGGTTGTCCTTTTACATGTAAGGACATCCTGCCCTCTCGCTTGTGTTCCAGTACCACGTACTCGTACAACTGTTCCAGATGTTATGCTAGATGCTTTGGCAGCAACAACAACAACAGCAGCAGCACCACCAGCAACCACGACAGTAGCAGCAACAGCAGCATCAGTAACAACAGCAATAGTAGCAGCAGCGTCAACAATAACAGCAGCAGCAGCAGCAGCGTCAGCAACAGCAGCAGCTTCAGCAATAATAGCAGCAGCAGCGTCAGCAACAATAGCAGTAGTATCAACAATAACAGCAGCAGCAGGTGGTGGTGGTAGACGTTGCCAGGCCGGGGAGGCCAGGAGGGTCTTGGACGAGGGCCACCTTGTGTACAGCTCCAGTGGAAGTAGTGACGTCATTCACCACCAACCTGTCATCCCAAAACTGTCCACTGACTAACCACAGTCTGTCTTACCTCATCACCCACGATCTGTTTCCGTTTACGCATCTCCCAATCTTCCCACCCCCTTCCTCCCTCACATATACACTACCGTTGTTCAGAGTAGACCGTTCTGATAAATGAAAAACAGGTTTTAATGCCACTTGGAAGGTACTTGATCCAGGGAGGACATGACAGACGGCAAGAGTCATGGTAAAGGAGCAGATATCAGGATACAGGGAAGTAGCCAGCGGGGTCCTACGGGGAAGTAGCCAGCGGGATCCTACGGGGAAGTAGCCAGCGGGGTCCTACGGGGAAGTAGCCATCGAGGTCCTACAAGCATCGGTTCTTGGAACCTCTGCTGTTGATGATTAATAATAACAACGTTTCCGAGGGAGCATTGACATGCTCAATGTCAATGTTTTCCTCCGCAGTCTAGTAAGAACTGGGAGGATTACAGGCGACTCCGGAAGGTCCTGTGCATCATAAATGGACAAACAAATGGCTACTATAGAGTTTAAGTCAAGTGAATTTATAGTAACGGGAAAGGAGAGAGGGAAAAGGCGACCAGAAGGGTGCCACGACATGAGGAATGAAGTTGCAGGAACGAGAGAGAGAGAGGCAGAGACAGAGAGACAGACAAAGAAGGGTCTGAAAATGGCTGTAACACCACCTTTGACGCCGGAGGCACACATGACCAGGATACCACCAACATACACCAAACAATGAACTTGTTACCCAGACGGCCTTTAATATCATTATACAGACAATCATTCAGAACCCTATACACAACCTGTGTAGGACCAGTCTTAGAATTTCACAGGACAGGCATAGAAACCACAATGTATTAAAAATTCTAAAACAAAGCCTGTGGGGGTCTATCACGTTTACCTACTGATGATTAACAGGTGGGGCCCAGGAGCTAGAGATCGTTTCTCACAAACCACAATTAAGCAGAACACATCGAAATAGAATAGGAGCCTCGCCCCTACACCAACCTTTAGGGCATTGCCTTATGATTGGATACCTGCTGGATGGTGGTTATTGTTGTTAAGATTCAGCTACTGGGAACAATTTTCCAAGTAGCACGGGCTATGGTGAGCCCGTAGTGGACTTACCTGGCACAGGAACGGGGCTGTAACTGTTCTGTGAGCTGGATGGGGCTATGGGAGTTATTCTACACCCCAAGCTCGGCCTGAGGCCAGGCTTGACTTGTGAGAGCTTGGTCCAACAGACTGTTGCTTGGAGCGGCCCGCAGGCCCACATATCCACCACAACCTAGTTGGTCCGGCACTCCTTGAAGAAAACTATTAAGTTTTATCTTGAAGATGTCCACGGTTGTTTCCCGGTGGTTTGCCCTGCAGGTTTGTACTTAAAAGTACTGAAACACCCTAGATTGTTTCGAAAGGGTGGTTGGAGGCGTGGCGTATCTGTGCCCAGGCAAGGGGGCGGGGATAGATGTTTGAAGTCAGTGTGCATTTAAATATAATGGGGGGGGGATATAGTGGGGGTGGGGAAGACTGGAGACTGTGGGACACAGGTAGAAGGGGGGATTACCTCATGTCTACTCTTAGACAGACGTTAGCAGTTTTGTAAGTAACCTGTTCATCTGTTCACATTCATTGACATATATATTTATTGCCTTCTTTGGCTCTAAATTAGGATGTCGTAATACTTAATAAATACATGTTAATGAACTAAAGCGCATACTGTGTATTAATTGCAACCCGTCCTCGACCCAAGTCCATTCCATCCAGCGGTCGACCCCACAGACGCTTCATAAATTTTAACATGCTGTTCATTCAAAACGGTAATTTCCTCAAATATAAATTAATATTATAATATATTAGCATATTGTGCATTTATTGGCATAGGTTAGGTTAGATGTTTAGGTTCTGTTGGCGATTATTTGTATTTGTAGTACGTGGGTGAAGCATTTACAGCGTTGTGGTTCGAACAGAATTCATCAGTGAAGCACTTGTTCCGGAAGTGTTTGAACGAAATCAGTTGTGAGTTTTCTAATCAGATTAGAAGGGGGAGGTGAATATAAAAGAGGGGAATGAATGGGAACTACGCAAGTTACAGCCCCGCTCCTGTGTCGGGTAAGTTCACTACGGGCTCACCACAGCCCGTGCTACTTGCCACTTTTGTTCCCAGTAGCTGAATCTAAAACAACATGAAGGTGGAGAGTAGTCACAAGTAGAGTCCCCAAATGGACTGTCTTTTGGCCCAGATGCGAAGGAGAGACTCATTCATATCAGTGTTTATTGATGAAGCAAACTATGAGTGACTTATATTTGCACACGCGCAACCACTTACGAAACCTTTATATCCTTACTTAATCGTGGCGGCTTTGTTTACATTTACTGAACAAGTGAACATCAAGTATCACGTCGACCGATATGGTTCAGGACACCATATATACTGTACATTCTCGATGCGTCTTTTTTTGTTTTGTTTTGGTGCAAGAACACTTTACTTCCTCTTGGATCTTAAGAGTGACCTTCGGGGCTCACTACACTTTATATATACAGGAAGGAATGATGGCTTGTGTAAGTACAGGTTCCGGTGATTGAGAGGTTCTTGCGGTGTGAGTGTGTGGATCTCTCGGGTGTTGCTGTTGCAGTATGAGACGGGCCCAAGCACCGCTGTGTAGTCAAAGCGTAATCTGTGTAACCTGTGAATTCCCCCAGAATAGCCACCCTAAAACAGTTCGCCACAGCCGGTAGCCACCCTGAACATCCCGTAAGAAGCGATGCATCAGGACCGTCTCCTGCAGAACCGCCTGTACTGTTCCGTCAGTCACTAGGAAATAGAGCTGCCTATTCTTGCCGAGACTTAGATGGCTGCTTACCAAGACTATGTTACACGAGGCTCCGTCATGACCTTGGTGTGTACACGTGATACAGCCACGAGAAAATATGAAGGCCATGCAAAGGGATCGAACTCGCGTCCCTGGACCTATTCTATATTAGGCTCCCGGAGTAAAGTAGGTAACGTTACATTTTTGTAAAGCCACTGACATGTTGTCTGAAAGTTTAAGACATATACTTGGAGGAACTTTAATTACATCCATCTTGAACCCCGCTTGGGTCACTCACAGTACCTAAGCACTGTACACTACACTAGGAAGGCAGAGTACAGTGCTGTACACTACGGGACGATGCCTACACTCAAAGCGTTCAAGAATATGAATATTTCATTGCTAAATAGATAATCCTTTGTCTTATATTTGTGTAAGCGTAAGCAGCTTGACAAGATCAGGGGAACTAGTACATTAAACACCTGAAGGTCAGAAAGGCGGGATCCAAGAGCTAATACATCGATGCTGGGGGGGGGGGGCAATGAGTAGTAAATACAGGTATTTTGGTGAGCTACAGAAAACGGGATCCACCTACATCACGACCGACAAGGCCACATACGCGCCCCGAGTCTCCTTGGCCTTGAAGGATTGATTGGAGGAGAACATGGAGGAGGAGGAGGAGGGGTTGGAGGGGAAGAAGGTATGTGAGGGGAGGGGAGGGGATCTGGCGGGGGAAGAGTAAGGCGGGGGGAGGTGCGACAACAAGCCGTGCCAAACACCATCTCGGGAGACAAAACACACCAAGAGAGCGCTGGGTCACAAACATCCCCTCGCCTCTTGTACAGCTTGACCTGCTGAGCCGCCAGGGACCGCCAGGAACCCCCTGGGACAGCCAGGGACCACAACATGGAAGCTGTTGCACCCACAGCCCGAGGAAGAAACGGAGGGAGGGAGGGAGGAAGGGAGAGAGAGAGCAAACCAGTATCACAAAGCATAAAAAAATTAATTTCACGTACACATCATAGAAATACAAATTGTAATTAACCTACATAGCTCGTCGTCACTCCCTGCATACACAACTGCAACACCTGCATACACAACCGCACAAACAACTGCAACACCTGCATACACAACCGCACAAACAACTGCAACACCTGCATACAACAGACAGGTTATAATTACCCATCACAACTCTGTGCAATAACCTTGACCTTCCTTGCGCTCCCTTCTCATAATGATCCTATCTTGACCACTGATCACGACCACACACACACACACACACACACACACACACACACACACACACACACACACACACACACACACACACACACACACACACCACTCGCCAGCCATCCCCCAAATTCGCCGGGGTGAAGGGTCTGGGGTACGGGACGAACACAAGCTGCTTGCGGTAGGCCTAGGTTAAATGCTGTTTGAAATGTTAGAAATTATAAAGATCCCTCACAGACCATGTTCAGGGAGTCAGGTGTGAAAAAATGTGTGATTTTTCTGTAGATGTTTTTGAAAAGAAAAAGGCATTAGAAAAACAAAAGATAAAAGAGTAATCTCATACAGTGGTTTCGGTGCTTTCAAGGGTCAAGGGGTTGATAGATATTGTGAGAGGGAGAGACAGGGAAAGAAAGGGGGGAGAGGAATGGAGGGAGAGATCAGAGAGGGGGAGGAGAGGGAGATGGTGGGGTTAGAGGAAAAGAGAGGGGGAGGAGAGAGAGAGGGGGGAAGAAGAGGGGGAGGAGAGGGAAGAAGAGAGGGAGGAGAGGGAAGAAGAGGGGGAGGAGAGGGAAGAAGAGAGGGAGGAGAGGGAAGAAGAGGGGGAGGAGAGGGAGGAATAAGGGGACAAAGTTGGAGAGGGCTGGACCAGCCTGGCCTCAGGCAGAGCTCGGAGTAGAAGAACTCCCGAAACCCTATCCAGGTATGTTCCAGGTATGCAGGAGAAGATTGGGGAGGGAGAGCATGAGGATAAGGAGGAGACTGTAGAGAGGGGAAGCTAGATGAGTGAGGGGAAGGTAGATGAGTGACTGGGAAGGAGCTTCAGCACCACGGCGTCGGCCATGTATGCGCCAATACCCCAGACAGCTGCCCCACCAGAGCGCCAGGCAGGACCAAGGGCACCGTCGCAGTGTGTGAGTGTGTTATGGTGTTCTCTGATCGTGCCTATGGCACGCCTGCTCCTCACTTAGTAACAGTTGATTGATTGACAGTTAAGAAGCGGGCAGAAAGAGCAGAACTCAACCCCCGCAACCCCAACTAGGTGAATACACCTCCCTAATATCTAAAGAGAGTCGTCGACCTCTGCTACAGTTAGCGACACTCCCACTGGGCGGCTCAGGAGATCAATGATCAATGGAGATCTATTGGGTGCAGTCAGACTTCGAACGTCAGAATAGTTAATCTATGACGCAACAAGGCCAGTAGGCAGGTCGCAAGAGCTAGAGCTCGCTCCCTCATCGTCACTGACAGGTAAGTGACTACATTAAAGCCCAAGGCTACAACAGCCTCATTATACAGTTTGATCTATAACTACAATAGTGCCATAGACATATAAATCCCGACTGTATCTACACATAACCAAATACAACAAAACATCGTAGCCACTGACTGACATTTTTGTTCCTCACATCTCGCCATAACAATATTAATTGACTAGGAACAGCAACAATCCGGCCAGAAGTGGCCCAGCTTGACCAGCAACAGCAACAATCCGGCCAGAAGTGGCCCAGCTTGACCAGCAACAGCAACAATCCGGCCAGAAGTGGCCCAGCTTGACCAGCAACAGCAACAATCCGGCCAGAAGTGGCCCAGCTTGACCAGCAACAGCAACAATCCGGCCAGAAATGGCCCAGCTTGACCAGCAACAGCAACAATCCGGCCAGAAGTGGCCCAGCTTGACCAGCAACAGCAACAATCCGGCCAGAAATGGCCCAGCTTGACATCATCATTAAAATGTGTTCAAAATATATATATCTAATTATCAATGTAAATATCTCTGATGAGGTCTGATTAAGGCTTTTCGTGCCCTCTGTAGTCTTGAGCTATTTCTCACAGAATGAGTGCACAATACACCACCCTCCCACAGAATACAAAGCCCTTAAGATACGATAAGGTGTATATAAGACTTGCACATAATTAACAGAGGAGACATTTAGACGAATAAAACAATTAATTAACAACTGAAGCACAATAACTTTGACATGAAATTAAAGCAGAGAACACAAAGAAACACTGACTCACCTTAGTACCAATGCAGAAGAGCGTCTTGGAGACTGAGTGACCCATTTTGAGGAACTCTTTCAGGCGCTACTTATGAGGGCCCGCGTCCACACTCACCACCACAATGATTTGTCTCGCAAGTACTAAAGTGTCTGTGTGTTGACACGGTATAATGATCACCAACACTACGGTATAATGATCACCAACGCCACGGTATAATGATCACCAACACTACGGTATAATGATCACCAACACTACGGTATAATGATACCAACACCACGGTATAATGACACCAACACTACGGTACAATGATCACCTACACTACGGTATAATGATCACCAACACTACGGTACAATGAACACCTACACTACGGTATAATGATCAACACCACGGTATAATGATCACTTACACTACGGTATAATGATCACTTACACTACGGTATAATGATCACCTACACTACGGAATAATGATCACCAACACTACGGTATAATGATCACCTACACTACGGTATAATGATCACCTACACTACGGTATAATGATCACCTACACTACGGAATAATGATCACCAACACTACGGTATAATGATCACCTACACTACGGTATAATGATCACCTACACTACGGTATAATGATCACCTACACTACGGTATAATGATCACCAACACTACGGTATAATGATCACCTACACTACGGTATAATGATCACCTACACTACGGTATAATGATCACCTACACTACGGTATAATGATCACCTACACTACGGAATAATGATCACCAACACTACGGTATAATGATCACCTACACTACGGAATAATGATCACCAACACTACGGTATAATGATCACCAACACTACGGTATAATGACACCAACACTATGGTATAATGATCACCATCACTATGGTATAATTACACCAACACTACGGTACAATGACCACCTACACTACGGTATAATGATCACCTACACTACGGTATAATGATCACCTACACTACGGTATAATGATCATCTACACTATTCCTGTCAAACTGTCATACTACACCTGTGGTTGAGTGTTCAATAAACCCCTGAACTGTATGTTTAACACTTCTCTAACCCTGTCCATGGAGGACAGAAGAAAATGTATATATGCTGGTTAGCATTGTAAATGTGTGGCCACGTCTGTGGTAGAAAATAATAATAATAATAAAAAACAAAAAAACTTTATTGACGCTGTGTGCCTCGCGCTTGTCGGTCTTAACAAGCAAACAGCACCCAAACAGCAACAGCTATAATATATTTACATTTAATATATGACAGTTAAGATGAACTACGAGGAGACTCCGCTGAGGCAGGGTGAGTGTACAGCACTTGGAATGGATATGAGGAAACGATTAAGGATCGGCGCCCAACCACTTGGACTGTTGGGGATCGAACGCCGAAGTGCAAGAAACAAGGCCGTCGCACTAATGGGTACCGTGTGGTCCTGGTAAACTGTAAACACCAGAGAGTACCTGGGGCATACCTGGAGTTGGTTTCGGGAGTTCTACTCCTCCCAGAGTCCATCCTGGCAGTGGGCCCGGTAAACTGTAAACACCAGAGTACCTGGGGCATACCTGGAGTTGGTTTCGGGAGTTCTACTCCTCCCAGAGTCCAGCCTGGCAGTGGCCCCGGTAAACTGTAAACTCCGGAGGCAGATATAACGAAGGCATTTCAAGAGACGGAAGGTTCGTACAGTCAACGTTCCATCGTACTGTTCCGTGAGGATTTTATAGCCACAGTGAACTCCATTCCCGACAAGCACGATGTACTACTAAAGCAGTAACTAGAAGCTTTACTTGTGACACGGGTTGTTCGCACGTAAAGCTTGTGTTGTTTGCATTATTAAAGCTTAAACGGCAAACAATTTCAAAACAGTGAATATTTGTTGACAATTATGATATCCATTTGTTTTGTTATCTGTTTTGTAAGAGTTTGTAAGGTGAGCTTTAGTGGCTCACGTACACAACAACAACCATTTACGTAAGATCACACATTCTCCAACATGCCTGTGTACTTGGTGTATACATGTGTGTGTATTTTAGTACGTGTGTATACCATATAGATGAAGACGCGTAAGCATATTGCTATACAGTAGAGGGCCACCCTTATGCATGGGGAAACTATACAGTAGCTGAAAGCACGTATAAATGCGTAAATACAATAGCTGAGGACGTGTATACCTGCGTACGTACAATAGGCGAAGGCGGGTATATACAAGCGCGTGTTTATACCGGTATATATACAAACGCGCGTGTGTGAGCGAGGCGGAGAGTGCACATGTATAACCCGGACGGAGGTACAGGGGTAACTGGTCCACTGACTGTCACATGTGCCAAGCCTCTCACCTTGACTGTCCTTACAGCCTCCCCCCTTCTCCTGCCCCTCAACCCCCACCCCGTCCACCTACGCTACCTCCACCCCCTTCCCTTTCACCACCTCCACCTGTCTTCGTGAATTAGGTCTGCAATTGGAGGTGGCTTCCACAACTTCTATCAGTGTATTCCACTTGTGGACTAGACGGTATAGGGTACGAGTTATTCTTCTCTTACATTTCTTTGACTCGTTTGCGTCTCTTGTTACGTTTTCTTTGAACTTGTGCGTCTCTTGTTGCGTTTTCTTTGAACTTGTGCGTCTCTTGTTGCGTTTTCTTTGAACTTGTGCGTCTATTGTTGCGTTTTCTTTGAACGTGTGCGTCTCTTGTTGCGTTTTCTTTGAACTTGTGCGTCTATTGTTGCGTTTTCTTTGAACGTGTGCGTCTATTGTTGCGTTTTCTTTGAACGTGTGCGTCTATTGTTGCGTTTTCTTTGAACTTGTGCGTCTCTTGTTGCGTTTTCTTTGAACTTGTGCGTCTATTGTTGCGTTTTCTTTGAACGTGTGCGTCTCTTGTTGCGTTTTCTTTGAACGTGTGCGTCTATTGTTGCTGTTCGTTCCCCTTTCTTGCTCCTGAACTCATCACACTCTTGTTCCTTTGGTGTTTTGATGTGGGTGGGTGTCAGGGGGGGTGATGTGGGTGGATGGGGGGAGTGTTCCCCATAGCAGAGCTTCGCCGCCAAGCAGGGTTTTAGTTTAGTCCATTTATTATGCACCCCATACCCATCTTGAGGACAGGACATAACAGAATGTCATCTGCAGATTGTTCCCCCGTCTCCCTCCCTCCCTCCCACATTTATCTCTCCGTCCGGTCCAACCAGGGAAGGGAGAGAGGGTGGGGGACGGGGAATGGGATGGAAGGAATGGGAGTTGGGGAGAACAGTTGGGGAGAGGGGAACAGCAGACAGTGGGACAGCAGACAGGGGAGGCAGGAGGCAGGGGGGCAGCAGACAGGGGGGCCAGAAAGACGGAAAAGCATCGTGATGACTGTATCCTCTTGCACTTTACTGACCATCCTGTTCAAGCGACCGAGTCTCTACCGGTTCAGAACACGGCCTCCCCCCCCCCCCCCCCACCCGAGGACACACCAGGGAGGAGGAGGGGGGGGCATCCCAGGGTCCCCTCGCCACTTCACATTCTAGAACATTCCATTTGTTTGCTATCCTAACACTATAACTTGATATAGTGATATACCTAACAATAATAATAATAATAATTTGAAATGCAAAATAAATTAACCAATTTATTTAAGCGTCCAGGGGAAAAAAATAAGGTTATAAAGGTAAAATACTTTGACAGGAAACAACAAATCTAGACCGTCGACCCACCACACCATGGCGCCAGGAACTGTCCGTGCCGGGCCGGGCTCGAGCCTCTGGGCCCCGACCACGTGGCCCAACCTTCCTCCTGGACGGCCAACACCTGGAGGAGTGTTTCGTAACACAGTTGGCTTCGTTCTCGACTTACAATCGAGGGATCCAGGGTTTCCATGCCCGTGCAGGCTAGAAAAAGTTGGGGGGGGGGGACGTTTCTTTTCATCTAATGCCTCTGTTCACCTATCACTAAATAGATATCTGGGAGTTAGGCAGCTGTTATAGGGGTTGTATCCATATATTTATATACATATACAGGCTTCCTGTCCCCGACAACGAGAAAGAGGGTAAGCCAACTGCCGGATACGGTTGGGTGTTGCGGGCTTAAGAATGGGTGAACATGTCCACACACACACACACACACACACACACACACACACACACACACACACACACACACACACACACACACACACACACACACAATGGGCGTATAATTACCCACCGGCACGTTTCTTTTGTGTTGACAATAATACTCTAAAGAGACGACCGTGCTGTCAGAGGTACAATGATGCACATGCAACACGGGTGCGTGAGATAGGATGGTCGGTCCGCTAGCACCGTCCACACCAGGATGGTCGGTCCACTAGCACCGTCCACGCCAGGATGGTCGGTCCGCTAGCACCGTCCACACCAGGATGGTCGGTCCGCTAGCACCGTCCACGCCAGGATGGTCGGTCCGCTAGCACCTTCCACGCCAGGATGGTCGGTCCGCTAGCACCGTCCACGCCAGGATGGTCGCTCCGCTAGCACCTTCCACGCCAGGATGGTCGCTCCGCTAGCACCTTCCACGCCAGGATGGTCGGTCCGCTAGCACCGTCCACGCCAGGATGGTCGGTCCGCTAGCACCGTCCACGCCAGGATGGTCGGTCCGCTAGCACCTTCCACGCCAGGATGGTCGGTCCGCTAGCACCGTCCACACCAGGATGGTCGGTCCGCTAGCACCTTCCACGCCAGGATGGTCGGTCCGCTAGCACCGTCCACGCCAGGATGGTCGGTCCGCTAGCACCGTCCACGCCAGGATGGTCGGTCCGCTAGCACCGTCCACGCCAGGATGGTCGCTCCGCTAGCACCTTCCACGCCAGGATGGTCGGTCCGCTAGCGCCGTCCACGCCAGGATGGTCGGTCCGCTAGCACCGTCCACGCCAGGATGGTCGCTCCGCTAGCACCTTCCACGCCAGGATGGTCGGTCCGCTAGCACCGTCCACGCCAGGATGGTCGGTCCGCTAGCACCGTCCACGCCAGGATGGTCGCTCCGCTAGCACCTTCCACGCCAGGATGGTCGGTCTGCTAGTCAGGTCAGCTGTCAGTTCTCTCATCACGTGAGTTGCAAATCAGAAGTTAATGTTTCTTCTCTGTTTGATTAACTGTTATCCACAGCTTCCCTCACTCCCAGTGCACCGCCCCTCCCCACCTGTGTGGTACAATGCACCGCCCCTCCCCACCTGTGTGGTACAATGCACCGCCCCTCACGCCAACCCTCCTGACGTGTCTACTCTACCGGACACTCATAGTTTCCACCTTAACTATAGAACCACCATTCGTTCATTGCACCCTACAATCCTTCCTATACCCTAGCCTCGTCCCTCCCGCCAAACACACACCGAAACTACGACGTTGGTACAACGTTCGAACAAGTTTTTAACACCTAACCAGTTGTAACAACCAATATAGCAAGTTGTAACAACGTTCTAATACGTCATAAACACGTTAAGCCAAGATGTAACAACTTTATTACAAGTTGTAACAAGCGGAAAATAGAGACAGTTTCGGTTTGTGTTTCCAGGGCTGCTCACCACACCCTATCCTCGTCCCTGCCCACCACACCCTTATCCCTGTTACCATCAGCAACAAGAACACATAAGTGACAACATCCATCTGACCACAAATGTCATGGCATTAATGCAAACACTCAAACGTCAAGGCCGTCGAGTACTTATCAACTGGGTTCCAAGTCATGTTGGAATAATAGGAAATGATATTGCAGACGAAGCTGCAAAATTTTCGACTAAGAGAAGAAATGTAAACATTTACATACCACAGAGTCTATCACGGGTTAAGAAAGTAATTAGAAACAGAGCAATGCAGAAGATGTATAGTGACCACAACACAGCAGTTGCAACATCAGGATCTGCGGGTTGGTACAAGAATTCAACCAACTAAGAACCACTTAGTTTAACGAAAGGGAGCAGTAGAACAACAGAAGTGCACTTACATCGCACCAGGCGTGGATACCCATGTGTATGGGAAATAGGCTTACAGGTTCCGGAAGATGAGAGGAAATGTCAGCACTGTGGAGAAATGCCCGACAGACCACTGGAACATTATCTAACACAGTGCACAGTTGCAAACCCATTAAGATTTCAACTTAGATTCAGCAGAGCAGAAGAAGTTGTTAAACACATGGGACAAAATCTTACTGAAGCGACCATACGAGTCATAAATACTCACACTCCGCCCAAGTAAAACAGAAACAAGCAACACTTAGTTGGCCAACCAGAGGCTTAGGGCCCGCGCAGGAATATCCCTGCAAAAAAAAATGTTCCCCATACCTGGACGATACCTGTAGTATTGCGACGATAGCCAAAAAAATCAACAGCAGCCATGAGGAGTCGAACCCATACTCGGGGTACTCCCCAGCAAATGCCTTAGACTACCACATGGTCAAAAAACATTAACGATAGCTGGACCACGAAACGTGGATTATTGGACCCCATTTATAGTGAAAAGTTCATCTTTGGCCACCATACTATTGAGTGTAGGTAAGTTCATCAGGAAACATACATGAAGGATGACACAAGTCTGAGCATTAGGAACTTCTCATGTGAAAGATTTAAAAACTTAGCTGGCATTGTCATAGGTGTGATGAGTAGATAGGGGGACGAGTAGATAGGGAGACGAGTAGATAGGGGGACGAGAAAATAAGGGAAGGAGTCTCCTGCAAGCATTCTAGCCACGCCCCCAGCATACTTCAACACCCTGTCTAATACACCAATTTCTCAAAACGTCTCCGTGAGATCAAGCCGGTCATAACCAAGCCTGAGCAGCAACCCAACCCGTCTTGGACAGACGGTCACAGGCCAGGAAACATTACCAAGAAGACAGAAGTAGCTATTCAAAGACAGCGCGACTGTACTCGTCTAACAGGCGGTGACTCACGACGGCTTAACGACGGAACCAATTCACCAGAAACTGAGGATGAAGATGGTGTTAAGATGGCGTGTTTGATCAGGAACACGAATGTCAGGATCGACCGTCTCGCCGGGAACAGGTTGTATGAGTGAGTTATGGAGCTACCAAGTTATTTCGTTGTCGACTCATTAAAAAAAAAAAAAGCGGTTTGCCGTACCACAAGGCCGAATACCAGAGGAGTTTATCAGGTGGACACGTTGCAAACAGGTTATGAAGGGCATTACGTCAAGCAGAAAGCCAGCTGTGCTTGTGTGGTGAAGCAGAAAGCCAGCTGTGTTTGCGTGATCAAGCAAAGAGCTAGCGGTGTTTGCGGAGTGAAACAGGCAGCCACCTGTGCTGGTGTGGTCAAACATATAGCACCACAATACCCAAGCTTGCCCTCCGGCTTGGGCAAGAGAATCATTGTGTAGACAACGCCCTGGTAATGATCTGCTACCAGAAATTTTAGCCAAATATCCCCAGTTTGCTAACTGTAGGTAGTAACTAAGTGATTGTAACCTATCCACCGCTGCCCACTGGATGGGGGGCGGTGTGCAGGACAAACATAAATTGTGACACTAGCTCTCCACATATGTCAGTTGCTTAATTTAGAACCTGTACTTGTGGTCGATCTCGAACCCATTGTTGATGTGACGACTTATATTGAATTTTGTAACTAGCTCATCAAGGCTGTAACTTGCTTAGCTAAATGAATTGTGGGGTTCAGTCCCTGAGCCCATTATGTGCCTCTGTAACCCTTTCCACTACCGCCCACAAGATGGGTATGGGGTGCATAATAAATGAACTAAACTAAAAACATAGGTTACTGTTTGACTTCAGAGCCCGCGATAGTAGGCGCACTTCAACTGACCGTCAAATTAACTTCAACTGACCGCAAAGTTAAATTAACTTCAACCACTCTACTTCTTCCGTGATCTCCTCATACAAGATGCTGAGCACTCCAACTGTTCACCCTTACGGTCTGTTATTCTTCACGACCAAAGATCACATTCACTCCCCAAAAAAATCTACCACTTACGGGTTATTCATGCCCGTGCCACCTCTTGGGTGGCTTAATCTTCATCAATCATCAATCAACTGTGTAGCCACAACCCAACGTCGACTTCCTTCACAGCGTGGGAGAACTTACAATGTGGGAGAACTTGACAACGTTGGAGAATACAGAGTTGTTGAGTCAGTAACCTGTCTTAGTTGACATTGTTATTACTTGTACCTGACAGCTTTCATGCGACATGCTTCTATCTTGCATAAATCAACAAGTTTTACAATCACAATACTCAATCATCTATGCTGATTGGTGCCCTTCTCAACTCCCTTACCACATGACTCTGTGTGTGTGTAATTGTTTGAGTGCAACTAAAACTAAGTACATGTATTTGTCCTCTTCTTATGCAGGCAATGAGTCACAATAACGTGGCTAAAGTATGTTGACCAGACCACACACACTAGAAGGTGAAGGGACGACGACGTTTCGGTCCGTCCTGGACCAATATCAAGTCGATTATCAAGTCACAATCGACTTGAGAATGGTCCAGGACGGACCGAAACGTCGTCGTCCCTTCACCTTCTAGTGTGTGGTCTGGTCAACGTCCTCTTCTAATGTTTTGATGGGTCTCATGGGCACAGACCCCCGGGTCCTCTGACAAGCGATCCACTGAAGTACGGCATGAGAGGTGAACCACGTGGCGTGCTGTGAATCACATGGTCTATAGGGTAACTACAAGGTTAAACGTGCTACCCCATAGAAATAATAGCTTGTGTACATGTAACCATATGTGACAACGCACGCACGCATACAGCCCCAGAGGACAGAAGAAACAGAAGGGGACTGCCGGAACAACCGTGGACATCTTCAAGAGGAAACTAGATTTATTCCTCCAAGGAGTGCCGGAGCAACCGGGCTGTGGTGGGTATGTGGGCTTGCGGGCCGCTCCAAGCAACAGCCTGGTGGACCAAACTCTCACAAGTCAAGCCTGGCCTCGGGCCGGGCTTGGGGAGTAGAAGAACTCCCAGAACCCCATCAACCAGGTATCAACCAGGGGCATATGATCACAACATACAAGATATTAAGTGGAAAAGACAAGGTAGACAAGGACAGCCTCTTCAAACTGAGAGAAGGTAGGACAAGAGAACACAGGTGGAAGCTGGAAACACGAATGAGCCGCAGGAAGGTAAAAATAATAATACTCGTCCCCTGTACTGGTAGTCAACAAGTGGAATGCTCTGGAAGAAGTTGTGGAAGCCACCTCCAGACACAACCTAAGGCCAGATTCGACAAAGAATTCCAATGTTGCTCTGTATTAAAATATAACGAAACAGGTGCAGCAAGGCGGGGGATGAAGCGCTAGACCTCACTGCCCCCTGGACACTGATAGGGAAGTACACACACACACACACACACACACACACACACACACACACACACACACACACACACACACACACACACACACACACACACACACAGGTCGCCTGTCTACTTAATGGCTCCAGACGACAATTCAATGATCATATGTGGTTCACATTGATCATCCATCTCACGCAGACTGTCACAGACGGGAACATGAATATCAATGAATACATCCATCCCCATGATACCCCCCCTCCCTCCCCCCCAAGCCTTCATTTCTCCTGTGAGTACACTCATCTCTCTCACTGTCCCCACTCATTATCTTCCCTCTCACTATCTTCACTCTCACTATCTTCACTCTCACTATCCTCACAGTCATTATCTTCACTCTCATTATCTTCACTCTCATCTATGAGGCCCTGATAG
This sequence comes from Procambarus clarkii, assembly GCF_040958095.1. Taxonomy (NCBI): domain Eukaryota; kingdom Metazoa; phylum Arthropoda; class Malacostraca; order Decapoda; family Cambaridae; genus Procambarus; species Procambarus clarkii. The sequence goes on along the minus strand of NC_091168.1, from coordinate 26,567,459 downwards.
CTGTCACTATCATCCCTACACCAGCGGGACCAATAAATGGGCCGCCACCCCCCCCCCCCCCCGACACACACACAAGTCCTAGAGCAGTGAGGTATGAGCTACAAGAAAAGACTTTAGGAGTTAAGCCTCACATCAATGGAATAGAGACGAAACAGAGGAGACATGATTCCTGCACACAAAATACTCATGGGAATAGGGCGGAGAACATAAATGATGGGGTGGAGATCATGCAATGAGTGTGAGCGCCATTACTGTGCCCCGAGTGTGGTCGGGTTGACTCTAAAATCCTGGTAGGGATCCGGTTTGGGGCCTACAGAGCCTCCCAGAGTGCTCAGAGAGCTCCCGCTGTGACCCAAGAAGGACCTTGAGCACCTTAAGGGTCATCAACCTAACAACCTCCCTAACAATGGCCAACCAAACTATAAGCTTTTATTCAGTATTTTACAAATTATATACAAAAAAATATAAGCTACTCTCTTGCGCCAAAGTGAGATCAACTCCAACAATGGTAATGGTTGAATTTTGTTTATACAAATCAGCAGAGCCGTTCAGGCTCTTGAGCAATCGCAAGTTCTTACACACATATTTGCGATATATAGCTTCGCTTCTGTTGTGTCTTGATCAATTCAGAAAAATGGAGAAACTTAGGGAGCCGGTCGGGCGAGCGGACAGCACGCTGGACTTGTGATCCTGGGTTCGATCCCAGGCGCCGGCGAGAAACAATGGGCAGAGTTTCTTTCACCCTATGCCCCTGTTACCTAGCAGGAAAATAGGTACCTGGGTGTTAGTCAGCTGTCACGGGCTGCTTCCTGGAGGGTGGAGGCCTGGTCGAGGATCGGACCGCGGGGACACTAAAAAAAAAGCCCCGAAATCATCTCAAGATAACCTCAAGATAACCACGTTTCACGTCGTCGTCATCTCGATGTGTGATGTGGTCATGACATCTTCAGCCTCGTTATTGTGTCTGTATCAGCAAGTCTCAAGATGTATTGTGTCGTGTTGCAGAACCAAAGGTCACCTTCCTCAACCTTACAATTCCTTATGTTTGATACACTGTGACTACTCTATGGAGGACAGAAGAAAATGTATATATGCTGGTTAGCATTGTAAATGTGTGGCCACATTTGTGGTAGAAAATAATATAAAAAAAAAAACTGTGACTACTCCCTAGTCTCTGACCCTCGCGGGCTTCTTTCTTTCATTCATTGTGTATTTTTACTGTGTCTTTACTCCTATTCCCACCCTCATAAACTTGCACTTATCTGGGTTAGAGTCCAGCAACCATTTGTACGAGCGTGGCTGCAAGCTTCCTGTAGCCTGCTGCAGGCTTCGCTCGTCTTGCTTCTGCTTATCAATTGTGTCATCAGTAAACAGTGACACAATAGTCTGGTTGATCACTTATGCATGCTACAAATAGCACGGGTCATAGCACTCATCTTTGCGGGGCTCCAATAATTTATGTTCCCTATTCCTATTTTCACATTTTATGTTTATTTCCTATCTGCCCGCCGGCGTCCAACCCAAAGCAGTGTATCGTGTCAGGTACTCGGGCCTGGTTCTCTAGGGTACCGGAGACGCGCTGTGTCACGTGGCTGTGTCACATGGCTGTGTCACATGGCTGTGTCACGTGGGTGTGTCACGTGGTTGTGTCACATGGCTGTGTCACATGGCTGGTGACAGTGTGGGGTCCTCCCACCTGTCTTGTCTAGTCTCAAGCATGGTGTTGAAGACCAACTGGTGTGATTTTCCTTCTCTCAAGTCGTATTCATCTTCAAGTCAAGTCGCTTTGTGGGGGAAGCAAATTTTTGTCTAGATGTTCCATTATTATGTGTGTGTGTGTGTGTGTGTGTGTGTGTGTGTGTGTGCGTGCGTGCGTGCGTGCGTGCGTGCGTGCGTGTGTGTGTGGTGGCAGGCCATCCATCGCCACACCTGACCAACTCTGGAAAAATAGAATTAGGAAAAATGTGCAGAGATCGTGTGTGCGCGCGCGTGTGTGAATGTGTGTGTGTTTGTGTGTATATATATGTGTGTGTGCGTGAGCGTCACGGGAGGCCGAGCTTGAGTCATCTGGAATGTATGTTCCTTTCTAGATGTGTCTGTTGTTATTCAGCTTCAGCTCCCGGGCCCCTAACCTTTTACCAACGATCCTCTGACACAAAGACCCTCCCTCCCCTCCCTCTCACCCCCATAACACCCTCGCGTACACTGTCATATGTGATATCTACCTGTGATAGCAGGCGAGGAATTAACCTCTGCCATCTCCTCCGTTTTAGTCTACTTCTTTGTTAATCTCACCCGCCTCATATTCCTCTGGTTCACTGTCCTCATATTCCAACGGTTCACTGTCCTCATATTCCAACGGTTCACTGTCCTCATATTCCAACGGTTCACTGTCCTCATATTCCTCTGGTTCACTGTCCTCATATTCCTCCGGTTCACTGTCCTCATATTCCTCCGGTTCACTGTCCTCATATTCCAACGGTTCACTGTCCTCATATTCCAACGGTTCACTGTCCTCATATTCCTCCGGTTCACTGTCCTCATATTCCTCCGGTTCACTGTCCTCATATTCCAACGGTTCACTGTCCTCATATTCCAACGGTTCACTGTCCTCATATTCCAACGGTTCTCTGTCCTCATATTCCAACGGTTCACTGTCCTCATATTCCAACGGTTCACTGTCCTCATATTCCTCCGGTTCACTGTCCTCATATTCCTCTGGTTCACTGTCCTCATATTCCTCTGGTTCACTGTCCTCATATTCCAACGGTTCACTGTCCTCATATTCCTCTGGTTCACTGTCCTCATATTCCCCCGGTTCACTGTCCTCATATTCCTCTGGTTCACTGTCCTCATATTCCTCTGGTTCACTGTCCTCATATTCCTCTGGTTCACTGTCCTCATATTCCAACGGTTCACTGTCCTCATATTCCTCTGGTTCACTGTCCTCATATTCCAACGGTTCACTGTTCTCATATTCCTCCGGTTCACTGTCCTCATATTCCTCTGGTTCACTGTCCTCATATTCCTCTGGTTCACTGTCCTCATATTCCTCTGGTTCACTGTCCTCATATTCCAACGGTTCACTGTCCTCATATTCCAACGGTTCACTGTCCTCATATTCCTCTGGTTCACTGTCCTCATATTCCTCTGGTTCACTGTCCTCATATTCCTCTGGTTCACTGTCCTCATATTCCTCTGGTTCACTGTCCTCATATTCCTCTGGTTCACTGTCCTCATATTCCTCTGGTTCACTGTCCTCATATTCCTCCGGTTCACTGTCCTCATATTCCTCCGGTTCACTGTCCTCATATTCCTCTGGTTCACTGTCCTCATATTCCTCTGGTTCACTGTCCTCATATTCCAACGGTTCACTGTCCTCATATTCCTCTGGTTCACTGTCCTCATATTCCAACGGTTCACTGTCCTCATATTCCTCCGGTTCACTGTCCTCATATTCCTCCGGTTCATCACTGTAAGATATATTTACAGTGAAGACTGCAGGTAACTGTCTGAGACCTGTCGAAAGTGGAAGTTGAAGGAGTTTGCTCAACTCCTTCAACCTTCAAGTTGAGGTTGAAGGTCAACCTCCACTCTGAACCTCTCTCTATAACGCTCCCACGTCTATTATATTACCCCGGTAATCTGTTCCATAATTCTACTGCTCTATGTCCAAACCAGTATTTACCCAGATCTTTTCTGAATCGAAATTTTTGAGATAAATATATCGTTTCGGGTTCGAGCACTGCCTCGGCTGCTCACCCATCACGCGATACAGGTCAATTATTGTCTGCGGGCCGCTGCTGGACCACGCAGACTCACACACTCCGTAGTTGGCCTGCATCGTACAGCACCTTCCTCGTCTTGAACGATTGTGCTTTACGAGGTGAAGAACCACTCATAAGGTTTGTAATATTCAGTTCCATTGTAGTTGCTAAGGGGATTAGCCAGTCGACTATATATAGCCTGTCTTCATTTGTTTTTCAAGTGCATGTCATTATGAGGGAGTTCCATACCGGTGCTGGGTACTTTAGTAATGTCCAGGTCAGTAGCTTCCTATATATTCCACTCACTGGTAAGAATTCCTTATAGTTTTCTTAAGGTTGATTTAATAGCGTAAGATTAAGGGTTGGTAAATTTGTAATCTCCTTGTAAGACGATCGGTTGACTTGAGGCCCTCGAGTGAGTCCAGGTGTGTGTGTACATGTACAGGGTGAACACCTCAGCGGGTTTTCTTCCTACTGGGGAGTGTTGTACATGCTGCTATGGCGGTGTTCACTCACAGGATGAACCACCAAGCTGGGTTTCTTCCCAATGGAGAATGGTCTTCGTGTACAAAAAAGGAGTGACACTTCCCAGTAAACAAACTTTTTGGGTATAAAATATAATTGAGAGAGAGAGAGAGAGAGAGAGAGAGAGAGAGAGAGAGAGAGAGAGAGAGAGAGCATAAGACACAGACAGCTGCCACCACTGGACCATAGAACAACGACCAGCCATTGAAGAAAGCAGCTCCCAACTGTCACAACAAGAACCATCTGGTCACGACTGTCAAGGCTGTCCAACAATCGTGTGGTGATCTGACGACGATCACAGGGCGGGAGTAGCCAGTCTTCTACACGCTGCCATGAATGATTGTAACGTTCGAAATGTACGAATTCTGGACAAGATGTTGCTACCCAACTCTTTCACTTCTCAGGCCGCTCCTCGGCGCCCATTAGTAATTGGGGACCTGAATGTAAAGCTATTAGCGGATCGTGTCCCGGGTACAACCTGACGTTGAATAACCTAAGTGGTTCTGGTCACGAGGCCAGAGTCTAAATTCAAACAGAAACACACACACACACACACACGCGCACACAGACGTACCACACGCCACACAAACACTCTCCACACATGCAACCAAACAAATCCGTACACGCCACACACCACACAAACGACCCCATCGCCACACCAGAACGAACACGATGAGAAAGATAATAATATAATCGACAAAAGAGAGAGAGAGAAAAACAAGGAGACCATAAGAGACATGGATACAAACTGGGTCCAGATGACTCCTGGAGAACACCAGCGTGTTCTCTCGACTTGTAACTCCGTCAAAAAAATGCAACTGTCTTACCTAACCAGAAAGGGACGCACCCAAGCAACCCACCTAACAATAACAAACCAGTGTACAACTTTGTACATTCCCACGTTAAAGCTTTCTATGTCTCTGTGACCTCGAATATGCCTAATTCGGTTAAGCTCACACACACACACACACACACACACACAGGTGAGCAACTTCTGCTCATTTGTATCCACAAATCCAATGGAAAGTCTGATCTTGCGGTGGCGGCCTCGGACTGAACTGTAATGACTTGTGTTGTGTTGAGCAATGATTTGTTGCATTAATGTCATTGTAGGATCAGTGACACATGTACACACACACACTCTCTCTCTCTCTCTCTCTCTCTCTCTCTCTCTCTCTCTCTCTCTCTCTCTCTCTCTCTCTCTCTCTCTCTCTCTCTCTCTTTTGAGGGGATAGCGCTCGGATTCGTAGTCCTAAGGGTCCGGGTTCGATACCCGGTGAAGGCGGAAACAAATGGGCAGAGTTTCTTTCACCCTGATGCACGTCTGTTCACCTAGCATTAAATAGGTACCTGGGAGTTAGACAGCTGCTACGGGCTGCTTCCTGGGTGTGTGCGTGTGGGAAAAAAACAATCAGTTGATTGATTGACAGTTGAGAAGAGGGCCCAAAGGGCCTGAGCTCAACCCCCGCAAGTACAACTAGGTGAGTACACGCACACACGCGTGCAGGCGAGGCATGAGTTACAAGGAAAGGCTGCGTGAAATGCACCTCACGCCGCTGGAAGACAGGAGAGCTCGGGGAAATATGATCACTACCTAAAAGAATCCAAGAGTAATCGACAGGGTAGATAAAGATAAACTGTTTAACACGGGTGCTAGGCGAACAAGGAGATGCAGATGGAAACTGAGTACCCACATGAGCCACAGGGACGTTAGAAAAAACTTTTTCAGTGTCAGAGTAGTTAACAGATGGAATGCATTAGGCAGTGATGTGGTGGAGGCTGACTCCATACACAGTTTTAAATGTAGATATGATTAAGCCCAGTAGGCTCAGGAATCTTTACATTTGATTGACAGTTGAGAGGCGGGACCAAAGAGCTAGAGCTCAACCCCCACAATCATTACTAGGTGAGTACACACAGCGGGGCCTTGCGGCTGAGTGGATAACGCCCGGGAGTCGTAGTCCTTAGAGCCTGAATTCGATTCCTGGCCGAGGCAGAAACAAAAAAAAAAATAGGCATCAACTCAATAACTAATCTATACCTAAAGAAAGCGCATACTAATTAACAAATCCTAAAAAAGTATTTTAAATTTAAAAAGTAATTTACATACGAGAGTATACCTAGAGTATACCTGGAGTATACCCGGAGAGAGTTCTTCTCCCCAACCCCGGCTTGGGGCTAGGCTTGTCGGGGTTTGAAGCTGTTCAGTGTTGATTTAGACAAACATATATTCCATATCAGAAGATTAAATCTTGTATAAAGCAGAAATACAAACCGCAGACGAGTATTTACAGTGGTGGTGCCGGCGGCCCACAGCGCCACCACTACCAACATCGTGAGGGAGGGAGGGAGGGGCGTGTGTCTCCAACAATGGTAGTCCCACAGCACGAGCGCCCTCACGCCAAGCACAGCTCTCCAACACCACGACTGAGACCGGGAGAGTCTCAGATGAGTCTCTCGCAGCCTCGCTTGTCGCGGCATTTGCCTTGAATACGGCCACTTCCGGCAAACTCCTTACACAGCCCTTGCATCTCTCTCTAATTTCCCGTGACTCACGTAATATGACAGCCCCCTTTCCCCTGCTACCGCAAAAATAATAAAAAAATGAAAATAAAGTCTTCGAGCGCTTATTGTTGAGACATTTCAGGTAGAGAACGCTCTGTCCGCCAGGCCTCAGTCATACGGTGTCACACACGCACCAGCAACCGCCCCCTACGCCGGTCACTTGAGCACTGACGGTCACACCTCTGGCGGGAATGGGGAAACCTCAGCGCGTGTACGCGCGCGCGTGTGTTTGTTCTTACACTGATTTACTTGTTGTTTACCTTTATCTGTTTTAAGAGTAGTTTAGTTCCACAGCCCGGCCAGGGGGAACGTTTTACTGGGGATAACTTGAGTTATAAGGTTATCACTTACTGGTTACTGCAGGCCAAGAATATCTCCATCACAGCCTGGAGGATCCGACACTTTAGTAACCTGACCAAGAACTTCTTGGAGGTTTAGCTTTTGTTCCGGTAATGTTTCTTATTTGTGTTAGAAGGAGGAGGAGGAGGAAAGCCGGCGTGTTCTTACCAGGATGAGTTGCACTGGTCGACCTTCTGACCCTCAACCTTGTTTTTCACTTATCAATTGCATGCAATAACCAAAGAACTCATTGATGAGTGTGTTGGTTGTGGAGGAACATACTACAGTGCCCCAGTGCTTGGAGGCATTAGAAGGAAAGATCCAATATATGTGTAAGTAATAAAAAACAAATGTTCGAATGTAATCTACGACCTTTCTCAAGGTGGTGTATATTCTGGAGCATACCTGGAGTATACCTGGAGAGAGTTTCGGGAGTTCTTTTTCTCCCCAAGCCCGGCCTTTAGCCTGGCTCGACTTGTGATAACTTGGTCCAACAGACTGTTGCTTGGAGCGTCCCGCAGGCCCCACATATCCACTATATATACAGCCAGGTTGTTGTTGTTGTTTTAGATTCAGCTACCCGGAACAAAAGTTGCAAGGAGCACGGGCTATGGTGAGCCCGTGCTGGATTACATCCAATACAGCCCCGGTTGGTCCGGCACTTCTTGCAGGAACTTACATAAATGTTCCGAACCATTCTGACATTTTCACAATACCTGGCTGATGGGGTTCTGGGAGTTCTTCTACTCCCCAAGCCCGGCCCGAGGCCAGGCTTGACTTGTGAGAGTTTGGTCCACCTTGATGGGTGGGACAATGTTGTGAACCAGACCATTGTGAAAGATTCAGAACATTGTACACATTAAACTATACAGCGCGAGGTGAATGGATGCAGGTTACATTAGAAAAGGTGTATGATTGGTGTTTCTTTTACCTTCATCATGAACTGTGATATCTTTAACAACCCCATCGTTACCCCCCCCCCTCCCTGGTCCTTCAAGTGTTCCTCTCGTTTGGTTTGAATACCAAGTCCAGCCTTTCTGGATAGTCTCCACCCTTTTAGCCTTTTTTTTCTGCTTGAAATGCCGAATGTCAGCATTTCAAACAGAAAAAATGTCAGGAAATTCCTTTCGCTCACTTCTACCAACTTTACCTGAATTTACTCGAGGGCCACTAATACTAGTAGCCTCGATAAGGACAGGAAGCCGGCGGCTTGTCGAAGGTCCCCCCCCACCCACCCCCCACTCCCATTTGCCCTGATGATCTTTTCCAGCTGTATTTCAATACCCAGCAGAGTTTTGGTTGTTACGGCTTCAACGGGTAGGCGGTTCCACGGGTTTACAACCCTATGGGTGAAAAAGCCTGGTTGATGGGGTTTTGGGAGTTCTTCTACTTCTCTCTCTCCGGTTTTCTGTCCTACATTATGGTTTGTTGAGCTTGAATCCGTTGCTCCTCGTTCGTGTTACATCTGACCTTTTGAAGAAATTGTCCGGATCGACATCGTCCAAACTGTTCCGCATTTTAAAGGTTTCGATGAGATCCGCCCTGTCATGCCTGGTTTGTGGTGTTGTTAGCCCTGTGGCCCTCAACCGTTCCTGATACGTGAGGTGACTAAGCTCTGGTATGATTTTTGTTGTCCGGTGTTGCACCTTCTCCAGAGCAACTATGTCTTTCTGAAGACGAGGTCTCTATGCCTGGACGCAATACTCCAGGTGGGGGCGCACCAGAGACTTACACAGTTGAACGGCTACTTTCTTTTCCTTGAAGGTAAAGGTCCGCTGGATTATTCCCAGTGTTTGGTTCGCTTTTTTTTACTGCCGCTCCCACTTCTTGAGGTTATCTTGAGATGATTTCGGGGCTTTAGTGTCCCCGCGGCCCGGTCCTCGACCAGGCCTCCACCCCCAGGAAGCAGCCCGTGACAGCTGACTAACTCCCAGGTACCTATTTACTGCTAGGTAACAGGGGCATTCAGGGTGAAAGAAACTTTGCCATTTGTTTCTGCCTCGTGCGGGAATCGAACCCGCGCCACAGAATTACGAGTCCTGCGCGCTATCCACCAGGCTACGAGGCCCCTTTGTTGTGCAACTTTTAGTGAATGATGGATTCTGACTCCAAGGTCCTTATCTTCATCTGTTATAAGGTAGTGCTGTCAATTTGGTAGTTGTGACGTGGATTGTTGTGCTCCACAGGCGAGGTCTTGGTCTTGCATTTATTGACAATAAAACGCATTTACAAGTCATTTGATCATTTGTGGAGTTCGTGTAGATCTCTTTGTAAGATCTCAATATCACTTTCACTTCCCACTTTACCATAGATCTTTGTGTCATCGGCAGCAAATTTGATGATGTGGTTTGTAATATTCTCATATATGTCATTGATGTATATGACAAAAAAGGTTGGCCCCAAAAATGGACCCCTGTGGGACCCCACTTAGCACATTTCCCCAGTCAGATTCATTCCCATTTAGCCCGACCCTTTGTTTTCTATGTTTTAACCACTGTTTTATCCATTCCAGTATTTTCCCATTAATTCCATGTGCCTGTTATTTCCTTGCCAATCTCGTGTGGTACCTTGTCAAAAGTTTTAGGATTTTTTTCATTAACACATTTAGGTATATGTGCATTTGTGCAGCTACTCTAAACTATATGAAGGGGAGTACAGCGTGTCAAAAAACTAGCTACGTGATGCTAAAAATACCCATCATACAGGATGGTTAGTCATACAGGGCCATATGTTCAGTAGTCTGCACTAGCAAATTCTGGGTGCAATATGAGGATATCTTCAAGAACACGAGAGTGAATAAAGTAATTGCAAAGCTCCAGGCACCTCCTGCCAATGGGTCTGAATGGTCTGACAACTGAGCATTCGGTGATGTAGTGTGGGAGATCATGCCGCAGTTCCTGCTCACAGAGTTTGCACCTGGAGTGCTCAGGATTGGGAGATCCGTCACCTGTAGCCACCTGCCACAGGTAACGGTAACCCAACCTGATCCTGGCAACCACTGTGTCGCACAGTCTGGTCCACGTTTTGTGCTGCCCATAAACATAGCTTTCAGATCTGAACAAATCATAGCTTTTTATACTGGTGCTTTCAGGTCGTTTGGCGTCAGTAATTTCTTTCCTATCTGAGTGTTTGGAACAATATAGTCTTGACAGCAGAGATGGGGATACCTAAGTCTAATTCAACTTTATCAAAGTCCGTGTAAGCTACATCTACCGGAAGTCCTTTGTCTGAATAGCCGGTTACCGTTTCCAGAAATGTGAGCAGGTTAGTAAGACAGGATCTATTGTTAACAAACCCATGTTGCGTTGATTTTACAAGCTTGTTCTCTGTGAGATGTTGTATGATTCCTTCCCTTAGGAATATCTCCATGAGCTTGCTGATGTGTAATGTCAAGCTGATCGGACTTTGATCAGTTATCGGTTTGTGATTGGTAGTTTTCTGCCGAGCTCTTTTTGCCTTTTTGAAAATATGGGTAACATTTGCATATTTCCAATCCAGGGGAACTATCTCTTGGTCCAGGGATTTTCTGAAAAGGAGTTTCAGTGGTATGCATAGTGCATTTATCAGTTCCTTTACGACTTTGAATATAAATCCATCCACACCTACTGGGCCTTTTGAGTAGTTTAGTTTGACAATGCTCTTCCTGATTGTGTGGCATGTAATGGGTATATAATAGCATGTCGTTCAATCTTTCTAGTATGAACACTGATGTAAAGTATTCAGAGTGTTTGCTGCTTTTTTATCATCCATTATAACTTGGTTCGTCTCATCAGTTAGGGGTCCTACAGAGTCCTCAGTTTTGATTTGACTTCGTATATATGCACTGAATGATTTTGGATCTTCCTTTATGTTTTGGGCAAGTTTCGAAGTTTCTTTTGGCTAATCTGATGAGTAACTGATGTTAATGCCCTTTTATATATCTCATAATCCATGATGTTCATCGTGGATTTATACCGTCTCCAGAGGTTCCCTTTAGTTATTAGCGCTCTTTTTACTACTTGTGGCATCCATCTTGTTCCTTTTATTTTCTTTTATCTTTTTTGGTACACATCTTTGTACGAGTTCAGTAAGGATCTTTTTGACATTTTCCCCCATGAAGTTTCCCTGCCATGATCACCTATCAGCGCCCTCCAGGAGGTGTCTTGTAATTCCTCTCTCATACACTGATAGTTTCCTCGATGGTAATCCAGAAGGTCATCATCCTGGACCTTTATTAGAGTTTCTGTAATTGTATTCCATCTTAGAGTATTGTGATCACACGATGGGGGTGAGCTTTTCCCCTACTTGAATGTGATCGATCATGATCTGATGTTAGCACAAGGTCCAGAATGTCGTTACCTCGAGTGGGCTCTACCACATGTTGTGTGGGAAGTGATTCTCTGCACCAGGTCTAGAAACTGATCTCCTGCTGCTTGCGAAGTCAGATTTACCCAATCTATTGTCTCGTGGTTAAAATCGCCCATTATAAGAGTTTGGGTTTGTGATGCAGCATTGATCACATTATGCAGATGAGTGACATCTTCTGCTGTTGCTGTGGCAGCCCTGTAGCATACTCCCGCTGTTAGTATGTTACCATATTGAGCTAGTATGTTGCACCATACAGACTCTGAGGATCCATATGCAGGCGATGAGTCACAATAACGTGGCTGAAGTATGTTGACCAGACCACACACTAGAAGTTGAAGGGACGACGACGTTTCGGTCCGTCCTGGACCATTCTCAAGTCGATTGAGAATTCCAAGGATCAAGGATTGATCCCATGGGGATCCTCACAGATCCCCGAGGATTTTTACTCTCCATGTCGCTTCACTCTTTCAGAGCCATTGTTTTCCAGTCAGTTAGTTCATGACTGAAGTCTCCCATTACTAGCAGCTTTGTTCTCAGTTTGTACGTTGTCTCTCACCACTTGGGGGATGTTTATTCATGCTTCGTTGTTCCATGTTTTTTGTTTTTCGTCACGAATTGTTTGGTTCTCTGGTGTGTGTGTGTGTGTACTCACCTATTTGTGCTTGCAGGATCTAGCATTGACTCTTGGATCCCGCCTTTCTAGCCATCGTTTGTTTACAGCAATGACTCCTGTCCCATTTCCCTATCATACGTAATTTTAAAATTATGAATAGTTTGCTTCCACAACCTGTTCCTTAAGTGCATTCCATTTTCCCACTACTCTCACGCTTAAAGAAAACTTCTTAACATCTCTGTGACTCATCTGAGTTTCCAGCTTCCACCCATGTCCCCTCCCCTTCCCTTCCTGTTTCTATTTTTAAAAATAGACAACACACACACACACACACAGATCATGTAAATGATCTCCCAGAGGGTATAGATTCGTTCCTCTCAATGTTTGCCGACGATGCAAAAATTATGAGGAGGATTGAAACAGAGGATGATAGTAGGAGGCTACAAGATGACTTGGATAGACTGAGTGAATGGTCCAACAAATGGCTGTTGAAGTTCAACCCGAGTAAATGCAAAGTAATGAAACTAGGCAGTGGAAACAGGAGGCCAGGCACAGGATACAGAATAGGAGATGAAGTACTTAATGAAACAGAAAGAGAGAAAGATCTAGGAGTTGATATCACACCAAACCTGTCTCCTGAAGCCCACATAAAGAGAATAACGTCTGCGGCATATGCGAGGCTGGCTAACATCAGAACGGCGTTCAGGAACCTGTGTAAGGAATCATTCAGAATCTTGTACACCACATATGTAAGACCAATCCTGGAGTATGCGGCCCCAGCATGGAGCCCGTACCTTGTCAAGCACAAGACGAAGCTGGAAAAAGTCCAAAGGTATGCTACTAGACTAGTCCCAGAACTAAGAGGCATGAGTTATGAGGAAAGGCTGCGGGAAATGCACCTCACGACACTGGAAGACAGAAGAGTAAGGGGGGACATGATCACAACCTACAAAATCCTCAGGGGAATCGACCGGGTAAACAAGGACGAACTTTTCAACACTGGTGGGACGCGAACAAGGGGACACAGGTGGAAGCTGAGTACCCAAATGAGCCACAGAGACGTTAGAAAGAACTTTTTCAGTGTCAGAGTAGTTAGCAAATGGAATGCATTAGGAAGTGATGTGGTGGAGGCTGACTCCATTCACAGTTTCAAATGTAGATATGATAGAGCCCAATAGGCTCAGGAATCTGTACACCAGTTGATTGACGGTTGAGAGGCGGGACCAAAGAGCCAGAGCTCAACCCCCGCAAGCACAATTAGGTGAGTACAATTAGGTGAGTACACACACACACACACACACACACACACACACACACACACACACACACACACACACACACACACACACACAATCGACCAAGACAGAATCAACGTAAGGTAACCGTAAGGTAGATACATAAACACCTTCCCAGATGAGGCATAAGTCCTCAAGCAAATCAAGGTGTAAAGAGATTTCCATCTTGGATGACTTGGATAAACGCTGAGCGAAAGATGGCTAATGGAATTCAATGTGGAAAAATGTCATGTAATGTGATTTGGGAAGGGGAGAACATGGCCTCATGTTGCAAACGGGGTCTGATTCCAGGAGAGGACTGTAACGTATGGGCACACGTTTCCTTACGTTTCAGGAGGTATGGACGCCTGATGCCTCTGTTCACCTAGAAGTAAAGAGGTACGTGGGAGTTAGGTAACTGTTGTGGGGTTGCACTTTGGGAAAGGTCAGTCGTTGGCCTCGGGGAACCTGGAACACCCTAACAGGCTTCTTGTCCCCGACAATGGATGACGAAGGCGGACAAAAAAATAAGAGGACCTCGGAGTGACTGTTACAAGCACCAGGTTATTACAGGACCACATACGCATGGGGGGGGGAGGGTCCTATGCAGTTCTACCCATCCTCATTTCATGCATTTCCAACATTATGTTTGTAACTCCTCATCATTGTATGTCCTTTTACCTGCATACAAATTTGAATTTGAATTGAATTTGAATGCATGAACGGTGTGATGATGAAAGTGTTTTGTATTAATTATGTGAGGCAGACATAATATGAAGCTTGATGAGGTGGCCACATTTCACGGGTAGCTCAATTATGAGTTGAGAGGCTTGCAAGGAAATGGGTCCCAGAACTCAGACCGTTGACTTAAGAAGAGAGAGATTTGAAAAAGAAAACGTGGGAACATCACCACATACTATACTATATAGTGACCTGGTTAACACAAATTGCTAAGGTATACGCATTACTACTTGGTCAAGAAACACTGATCTAGAGAGAATCTAGAGAAGTAGTAGATCAGTGTTCTAAGTCTCAACACACGCTTTAAGGCAAACTTACATGTGCCCAAACTATACCACTAGTTATCAAACTACACATACAAATATGTGTAAACACGATATGATTCTTACGAGCATAGTTCTCTTGCTGTAACTACACTTAAGGTGTTTACACACACGCGGGATTCACACAATGCATCCTAAGTCGGCCAACACTGGTAATCTTAGGAAGTATTGTGAGGATATCTTCAAGAACGCGAGGGTGAATACAATGATTGGACAGCTCCGGCCCCTCACACCTGCAGGTCTGGGGGGGGGGGGGAGGGAGGCTAATGACTGGACAGTGAGGTATGAATGTTATAATGTGTTCAGATGTGATCCCTATATATATATATATATATATATATATATATATATATATATATATATATATATATATATATATATATATATATATATATATATATATATATATATATATACGGACAGCACAAACTGTCGAGAAGTGCGACTAAATACAGATAGCCTCAAGAACGCTTTACAAATAACTCCACGTGATCGGCTCAACACAAGTCAAATCGCGCACCTGTTCACCCTTGTCACCCACGTCAACACCCCCCCCCCCCCCCTTCCCTGTCACCCGTCACATTCGTCATCTCCAACGCCCACAACACCCGTCATCTTTTTTCTTCAATACGTCATTTTCATATCACCTCCAATACCCCCGTCCCTCCCTCCCTCCATCTAGTCCCAACGGCACCTCCTCCGCCTTCCCCTGCCCCTGCCTCGTGGTGGGTGTGGGGGGGCAGGCAGGTGCCGGGTCCATGTTGGGGGTGGTATAGTGAGGGAGTACAGGGTGACATGACGCAGCGGCGCTGGTCGGGAGGGCGGGCGCTGGTCGGGAGGACGGGCGCTGCCTGTATGGCTTTACCCAGTGACCTTCACGGCATCATGGCTGGGTTACATGCCTCGCTCCTGGGTCATGGCACTCAGGAGCGAGGGTGCCACACCCCCATGGTTCTCATGGGGTGCGTCCACTGACGTCTGGCAGACTGTGTTAACCGATCAGTACTTATGTGTCTGCGTGTCTGTGAGTGTCTGCGGAAGAATGAGGTCTAGCTCTTCAGGCCCCGCCTACTACCCTTGTTGGACCTGTTTCCTTATAATTTAACTGTTCTGACGCTCAAATTCTTTGTCGACACCGACATTAAAATTAGAGGTGGCTTCCACACATTTCTACATGTTCTACCTACTTTCTCTAACAATAAAAAGACGATCCTAATACACCTTATCAATTTCCATCGGTATTCAGTATGTTGTGATCATGTCCTCTCTGTCTCTTCTCTCACTCCAGGGTTGTGAGGTTTCGCTTTCTTAACCTATCATCATGAATTAGTCCTCTTAGCCCTGATACTAATCAGGTTGCAAACATTTGTACTTTTTATATTTTAGTTTTATGCTTCACGAGGTGCGGATGCCAGGCCGGTGCTGCATATTCCAGTACTAACAAAAGCTGAGTAGTTTCCTTTGCAAGGGTCCTGATTTAGGTTTCTAAATAATGTTCTAATGTTTGTTTGCGTCACATATGCTGCTGCTGTAATCACGTTTGTGTGTGCCTCTGGTGTTAAAATTATATTCACTCTCAGATTCTTTTCTCTCTCCGAATACTGTAGTTGGCTCCCCATTTTGGTCTCCTTTCCCCATATTCATTACTTTACATTTGTTGGGACTGAATTCCACCAACCATTTGTTTGCCCACACCTGGGGATTGTCAAGGTTATTCTGTAGCCTCCTGCAGTTTTCCTCAGTTTTATGTGCTCATTAATTTTGTGTCATGGGCAACCATTGACACGGACGAAAGCACTCCCTCGGGTAGGTCATGTATAAGGAAGAATAAGGGTCCCAGGACCGACCCTTGGGGAACTCCACTTGTTATCTTCCTCCAACTCGAAGGCTCATCTCTGACTGTGATTCTGTTTTCTGCCCTTCAGATACTCTCTTACCCAGTCCAGTGTCTTCCCCTGTTATCCCTACTTGCTTCTCCATCTTGAACGCCAGATTTTCAGGAGGATCAGTATAAAAGGATTTTCTTTTTTGGCAATCTAGGAAAATACGATCTACCCAGATTTGTGAGCTGGGTGTCAACAGTCTACCCAGCATTCTTTTTTCCCTGTCTTATTTAACCTTGTCATAGAACTCTGCCAAGTTTGTCAGGCATGACTTCCCTCTTCTAAATCCATGCTACCCTTGAGTTACAAAGTTTATCCTCTTCAGTAATCATCGCACACACACACACACACACACACACACACACACACACACACACACACACACACACACACACACACACACACAGGGGAACTGCCAGATATTTGGAAAGCAGCTAACGTAGTCCCGATATACAAGAAAGGGGATAGACAGGAGGCACTGAACTACAGGCCAGTGTCCCTAACCTGCATACCATGCAAGCTGATGGAGAAGATTGTGCGAAAAAAACTAGTGGAGCATCTGGAGCGAAGGAACTTTGTAACACAGCATCAACATGGGTTCAGGGATGGCAGGTCCTGCCTCACAGGGTTACTTGAATTCTACGACCAGACAACAAAAATAAGGCAAGAAAGAGAAGGGTGGGCAGACTGCATATTTTTGGATTGTCAGAAAGCCTTTGATACAGTGCCACACAAGAGGCTAGTGCGAAAGTTGGAGATGCAGGCTGGAGTGAGAGGGAAGGTACTCCGGTGGATAGAGGAGTACCTAAGCAACAGGAGGCAACGAGTCTGTGTGAGGGGTGAGGTCTCAGATTGGCGAGACGTCACAAGTGGAGTCCCGCAGGGGTCAGTCCTTGGACCTATACTGTTTCTGGTATATGTAAATGATCTCCCAGAGGGTATAGATTCGTTCCTCTCAATGTTTGCCGACGATGCAAAAATTATGAGGAGGATTGAAACAGAGGATGATAGTAGGAGGCTACAAGATGACCTGGATAGACTGAGTGAATGGTCCAACAAATGGCTGTTGAAGTTCAACCCGAGTAAATGCAAAGTAATGAAACTAGGCAGTGGAAACAGGAGGCCAGGCACAGGATACAGAATAGGAGATGAAGTACTTAATGAAACAGACAGAGAGAAAGATCTAGGAGTTGATATCACACCAAACCTGTCTCCTGAAGCCCACATAAAGAGAATAACGTCTGCGGCATATGCGAGGCTGGCTAACATCAGAACGGCGTTCAGGAACCTGTGTAAGGAATCATTCAGAATCTTGTACACCACATATGTAAGACCAATCCTGGAGTATGCGGCCCCAGCATGGAGCCCGTACCTTGTCAAGCACAAGACGAAGCTGGAAAAAGTCCAAAGGTATGCTACTAGACTAGTCCCAGAACTAAGAGGCATGAGTTATGAGGAAAGGCTGCGGGAAATGCACCTTACGACACTGTGTAACACTGTAAAAGTGTTTGGGTTAGTTTATTTAAAATATATATAGAGTACACGAGTCACAGACAAGGATCTGAGAGGCGCCAGTTGTCTGCCTGAGATCTCACACCTCTAACCGTTAATGACCCCAAGTGACCTGAGGTCAGATCATGATAATTTCACCTTGCTTCCGCTAAGCGTATAATTGGAGCCGGGTAGCCTTCAAACATGCCGACGTTTAAGGAGTGGCTTGGTAGTGCCGGAGGCTATCTATTTGTGGGCGGAGTTAGCTACTAGGTTCCCCAATAAATACTCGGAGAACTATCGAGCATGGAGCATTAACAGACAGAGCAGCAGACGAGCCAGGAGAGCAGAGAGAAGACAGCCCTACCAGGGAGGCTGTCGGCCGGCAGGGCGGGAGTCTCTGTCAACTACAGACCCCCCCCCCTCTCTATTCAACTTAGACTCAGTCCTCGGTGAGTGAACATTAAGGTGACTTGGTCGTGTTTACATATGTTGTGTGATGATCAGGGGCAGTCAAGTTGTAGGGTTCTCGAATTCTTGGATGATGACTCACTTTGCATATTAAACTGGAACATTTTTTTTGCTAAATTATGATACTTCATGTGAAATATAATTATGAATTTATTATTTAAATTGTGTTTAACTTTGTTCCCTAGAGATTTTGAGTTGAGGATTTGAGAAAGCCTCTGTAGTTACTGGTTTCATGGTTTAGAATGAGTACATGATAAAGATGGGACCATACTAATAATGATCTCTTGATAACATCTTTTGAGAATATTGGGATACAGACAAGTTCCATTCCTTGTCTTGTATGTAATGATCATGAATGGATGGTGGCAGCATTTCGTCTCCTACTATCTACTTTCGACTTCTACTATCTACTCTTCTACTTCTACCTATCTACTCCTCTCCCTCCACCCCTCTCTAAACTCTCACTTTCAACTAACGACCCTCCTCGCTCCTCCCACCTCTCTACCTCTCACCCCAAACCCTCACTAATTACTTCACTATTCATTTCTTTCCTTTCGTTTCCTCTTATACGTTTGTGGCAATGATTCTGTATTCTAGAGTTCTCTCTAGAGTTTCGGGTAGCTGATCCAGTTACGGCGCCTTGTAGTCTTAGCACCTAGGTAGTCAAATACCTAGGTTACAAGGTGTTGAACGAGAGAGGTTGCCTTAGGAACTCTGGAGGTGCTCTAGAATAGTTAGCTAACTGGGGACGGGATAACGGACTAGAGAGAGCTGTTTCCCCCGGCCTCGTTAGTTAACTGGGGGGTGGAATAATGGACAAGATAGAGCTATTTCCCCTACCCCCCGTTACAATGTTGGCAGCGGTGTTGAACAATGTTGTAGGTAGTTGGTGTTCTTTTAACATTGTTCAGTCCCACGTGTCTTTTTGCCGCTCAGGCGCTATCAGGGAGATCTTGACAGGTGTTTTACTTTCGCGATTTAGCGAGTTTTTTCAGGCTAGGAGATTGTGATTCTCTAGTGTTGTGGTTTAGTGATTTTGTGAGTTTTGTGGTGTTCAGGGAATGTTCACCAGAACTTGCGTGTGTAGTGCTTAATGTTAGTGATAAGATTTGGTGATTTGGGAACTTAGCGGTGTTGGTAGTGCAGGTCAGCTGAGTGTGACAGGTGACCTCGCATGTCCCACGGGGACACCCAGCCACCGCTGGTCTCCAGGTCAGTGGGGAGTGGCAGGTGTAGTTTTTAAGTAGTGGTTCTGCTCAGATTATTGCGATCGACTGTTTTACTCCATTTGAACGCAATAACCCGAGGTGTACTGGTATTGTACAGCATGCTAGTGTGGACTAGTGTGTCAGTAGACTTCACGTTGGGGACGCTCGACGTTAGATAGTCTGGTCACAGGGGTGGCAACAGTTTTGAGTTGTTTACCGGCGGAGATGCTAGGGAAACACTCTGGGTCACGTAGGTGGCTGTAGGTTAAGGGTGGGAGTAACGGTTAATTATGTACTTAAGATTAGGAACGGTACAGTTAAGTTTAGGCTAGTGTTTTGTTTATTAGTGTTGATTTTTTTTGTGACAAGTTAAAGGTAGTGATGACCTTATTCTCTCTTCTCTAACTTTCCTCTGTTACTGTCTTATGTTCCACCAAGTCAGTATCATTCAGTGTTAATTGGATTATTTTAAAAAATTTAAGTGTAGTTGTTGCCAGGAGGAGAGCTTATAATTGGACTGTGTGAACCCTATACAAACTACAGGGTCACACAACAGCATGGAACACGGGTATTGTCGCCTTTATGTTCATTCACAGGTGGGAGCCAGAGGAGAGGCGCGACGCATATACAGAAGAGGGAGACGGCTGCCGTGTACCACACTCAGGGGCGTTTATCACCACCACCACGACCAGCCCCACTACCTGGAGGTCATGGCTCCACCACCACCACCACTACCCCGGGGACCCCAAGATGCAGTCCTCTCGGTCGGTCAACATTGGTCTACCCAGTGGACCCCAGGACGGACGGACCCCAGTGGACCCCAGGTCGTTCTGCAGACGACCCCAGACGACCCAGTAAAGATGGAAGAGGAACAACAACGATTCCAGTCTGTCCCACCAACACCGGTCTGCTCAGGATGGACCCCAGGACGGACGGACCCCAATGGACCCCAGGTCGCTTGTCAAAGACCCATGGGAGGAGGAAGAGAGAAGAAAGAAGAGAGAAGAAAGAAGAGAGAAGAAAGAAGAGAGAAGAAGGAAGAGAGAAGAAAGAAGAGAGAAGAAAGAAGATAAGACAAGCTGAGTGAGACACGATGCCTCGTGTCCCTTGCTGGTATCAGCATCATTGCATGGAGCGTAATTGCAAGACAGGATCGGTTGCCTTAACTGGCCGCCCCTCCTACAAGCATGTTGCTCTGTTGAGTGATTCTTCCTGTGTCATGCGGACTTGATGTGGCTGTCAGAAGTAGCTCTCTGAAGGAGGCGTGCTGGAGCAACAGGGAGGAAGAAGAGTAGGATGGGATTTCTACTGTTGGCAACTATATGAAGGTCTCGAAACTTGTAGTCCCTATAGCTGTGAAGAACCCCAATATACGTCTCTCATGGTGACTGACGTAGGGCCAATTACAGATCAGCTGGGACAACCGAATTCCACGGTCCTGTGCGCAGTTCAAGTAGTAACGGCTTTCGGGTTGACCAAGTGTTGTTGTGCGTTAACGACGGAGAAGCGACGGAGGCAGTTGTGTTGAAGAAATGTGGTACAGGATTATCTACAAGACCAAGCAGTGACGTCGCCCAGCCAGAGACAATGGACGTCTGTCTACATATTTCATTTTTTAGAGTAGGATGATGTATATTTGTTTAGCTAGGATGTATTCTTTTCGTTAATAAAGTTGTCGCACACAGCTAGCTTGCTTTAGCAGTGTTGCAAAAACTTTATTTTCGGGGAGAAGGGGAGATGTAACACTGTAAAAGTGTTTGGGTTAGTTTATTTAAAATATATATAGAGTACACGAGTCACAGACAAGGATCTGAGAGGCGCCAGTTGTCTGCCTGAGATCTCACACCTCTAACCGTTAATGACCCCAAGTGACCTGAGGTCAGATCATGATAATTTCACCTTGCTTCCGCTAAGCGTATAATTGGAGCCGGGTAGCCTTCAAACATGCCGACGTTTAAGGAGTGGCTTGGTAGTGCCGGAGGCTATCTATTTGTGGGCGGAGTTAGCTACTAGGTTCCCCAATAAATACTCGGAGAACTATCGAGCATGGAGCATTAACAGACAGAGCAGCAGACGAGCCAGGAGAGCAGAGAGAAGACAGCCCTACCAGGGAGGCTGTCGGCCGGCAGGGCGGGAGTCTCTGTCAACTACAGACCCCCCCCCCTCTCTATTCAACTTAGACTCAGTCCTCGGTGAGTGAACATTAAGGTGACTTGGTCGTGTTTACATATGTTGTGTGATGATCAGGGGCAGTCAAGTTGTAGGGTTCTCGAATTCTTGGATGATGACTCACTTTGCATATTAAACTGGAACATTTTTTTTGCTAAATTATGATACTTCATGTGAAATATAATTATGAATTTATTATTTAAATTGTGTTTAACTTTGTTCCCTAGAGATTTTGAGTTGAGGATTTGAGAAAGCCTCTGTAGTTACTGGTTTCATGGTTTAGAATGAGTACATGATAAAGATGGGACCATACTAATAATGATCTCTTGATAACATCTTTTGAGAATATTGGGATACAGACAAGTTCCATTCCTTGTCTTGTATGTAATGATCATGAATGGATGGTGGCAGCATTTCGTCTCCTACTATCTACTTTCGACTTCTACTATCTACTCTTCTACTTCTACCTATCTACTCCTCTCCCTCCACCCCTCTCTAAACTCTCACTTTCAACTAACGACCCTCCTCGCTCCTCCCACCTCTCTACCTCTCACCCCAAACCCTCACTAATTACTTCACTATTCATTTCTTTCCTTTCGTTTCCTCTTATACGTTTGTGGCAATGATTCTGTATTCTAGAGTTCTCTCTAGAGTTTCGGGTAGCTGATCCAGTTACGGCGCCTTGTAGTCTTAGCACCTAGGTAGTCAAATACCTAGGTTACAAGGTGTTGAACGAGAGAGGTTGCCTTAGGAACTCTGGAGGTGCTCTAGAATAGTTAGCTAACTGGGGACGGGATAACGGACTAGAGAGAGCTGTTTCCCCCGGCCTCGTTAGTTAACTGGGGGGTGGAATAATGGACAAGATAGAGCTATTTCCCCCCCACCCCGCGTTACAACTGGAAGACAGAAGAGTAAGGGGGGACATGATCACAACCTACAAAATCCTCAGGGGAATCGACCGGGTAAACAAGGATGAACTATTCAACACTGGTGGGACGCGAACAAGGGGACACAGGTGGAAGCTGAGTACCCAAATGAGCCACAGAGACGTTAGAAAGAACTTTTTCAGTGTCAGAGTAGTTAGTAAATGGAATGCATTAGGAAGTGATGTGGTGGAGGCTGACTCCATACACAGTTTCAAATGTAGATATGATAGAGCCCAATAGGCTCAGGAATCTGTACACCAGTTGATTGACGGTTGAGAGGCGGGACCAAAGAGCCAGAGCTCAACCCCCGCAAGCACAATTAGGTGAGTACAATTAGGTGAGTACACACACACACAAGACAAACCATGGCAAGAAAAGCGGGGTCCAAGAGATAACAGCTCCATCCTGCAAGCACAAATAATAAATACACTACAGGATACGTGTATCGACCACTGGGGAAGGTCCCTCGTAGGGTGAGCAAACCACTAAAGTTGGAGTGTAACAGGATAACCAGCTCATACAACCAGACCTGAAACGGGATATCTCACGGAGTGTTTGTTTTTTAAAGTGTTCAGCAAACTGGAAACTTAAAGTTTCTATAACCACAGCGCAGATCTATAACCCTGCACATAGAGGATACACAAAGATATGTAAGTGCAGTATAGCAATGTGTAGCTGTCTGGCCACATCTGTGGCTCATATTAAAACAACTGAGTTAATTAACGACATTCTTATATCTCTTTCTCAACAAAAGTTTTTTTTTAACAAACTAGAAGTCATGTAACTTCCACCTTACCAAGCTCTCATACATAAGAGACAACAGTAACTAAGGCTGTGAGAGCACGAAGTAACAGTTGCATAACAGGGAGTTATGGAACTGTTGTGGGTTGCATCTTAGGGTGGGTCAGTCGTTGGCCTAGAGTGACCTAGGTAACCCAACTAGGTTTCCTGTTCCTGAGATATGGAGTTTAAGGTATGGACACAAACTAAATTCCATAGTTACTCTTGAATGTTTTCTGAATCATTTTCTACAATGTGTAAAAGAAAATGGTGTCAGAAGGCTAACTATTATGGAATCCTCAGAAGAAGTAACATGCTACATACACACCACACGAAGCATGTTAAAGTTGTTACAAGTCGTGTGTGTGTGTGTGTGTATGTGTGTGTGTGTATGTGTGTGTATGTGTGTGTGTGTGTGTGTGTGTGTGTGTGTGTGTGTGTTCACTTGGGTGAGTGTGTGCACACGCATTGACCCCGGCTTTTGAGTGTTTGATTAATGTTTAATGCAATAACTAAACCTTTCCTCATGGAAAATGGAACTACCATCCTATCTCAACCCCCCGGGGACTGATAGTTTAGAGAGCCAAATTAGTAATGTGGAAGGACATTGTGTCGTCGAGGTACATAAAAACGACGGTAATATTGAAGAGCCAACCGGTAATATGAATAATGAGAGCAACAATGAGAATGACGAGAACAACAATGAGAAAGATGAGAGCAATACTGAGAAAGAATGCGGAAAACGAAAAAATTAGGACCAAAAAAACACAGACTACCCCAAAACAGAGGTGGTCGAGGCACGCACAGATATAAACAACCAGCAAAGGATCACAAATATAAAATTGTGCAAATATTATGCAAAGGGAATGTGCATATATAAATATCGTTTTGGAACAATGCAGATATTTCCACCCTAAACTATGCAAACTCTCAATTAATGAGAAAATGCTATGATCTTCAATGCCCTGATGTCTACGTGAGAGGTACGCTGCGTTATAGACGAGAGGAGGTCCCATATAATAACTCTGAAAGTATTTTAAAGGCAGACAGAAACAGAGAGGAACAGGCAGACAGAGAGAGGAACAGGCAGACAGAGAGAGGAACAGGCAGACAGAGAGAGGAACAGGCAGACAGAGAGAGGAACAGGCAGACAGAGAGAGGAACAGGCAGACAGAGAGAGGAACAGGCAGACAGAGAGGGGAACAGGCAGACAGAAACAGAGAGAGGAACAGGCAGACAGAAGCAGAGAGAGGAACAGGCAGACAGAAACAGAGAGAGGAACAGGCAAACAGAAACATTGGAGGAGTACGGATTAGGAGGGAGAAATGCCCACGACTGGACTTCAATTCGTCATTAGGCGATGGCGGTAACAAATGGACAGTTTCTTTCACCCTGATGCTCCTGTTACCTAGCAGTAAATAGGTACCTGGGAGTTAGACAGCTGTTACGGGCAAGCCATTACGACTATATAGCACTTGGAAGGGGCCAGGATAAGGATTTGGGATGGGACAGAGGGAAGGAAGTAGAAGACCTCCCAAAACCCTCTCTAGGAATGTCAATGAGCTCCGCCCTCAAGGTCTCATCAAGGATAAACAGATAGCGACACATACCGGAAACACAGACATGCTAATTTAATTCAATATGACACATATAATATGTCACATTACGTCTACCTCATATTTAACTCTGCAGCTTACCTATGTGCTGGTGGCGGATGGCTGCCAATCTGGAAATAGAAAATTAGTGTTAGAAGAATTATTTGAATAATATGACATGTTAGTTATGATAACCCTTGGTAAGTACATCAAATATTTATGTATCTATGGGACCATTTTATGTAAATAACTTACCAGGAGAGAGAGAGAGAGAGAGAGAGAGACAGAGACAGAGACAGAGACGAAAGCACACATTAAAGACGAGAGCTGACAGGGCCTTCCATGGTGGCCCGGAGCCAGCGTGCACACACACACACACACACACACACACACACACACACACACACACACACACACACACACACACACACACACACACACATATGCAAGACCAATCCTGGAGTATGCGGCCCCAGCATGGAGCCCGTACCTTGTCAAGCACAAGACGAAGCTGGAAAAAGTCCAAAGGTATGCCACTAGACTAGTCCCGGAACTGAGAGGCATGAGTTACGAGGAAAGGCTGCGGGAAATGCACCTTACGACACTGGAAGACAGAAGAGTAAGGGGAGACATGATCACAACCTACAAAATCCTCAGAGGAATCGACCGGGTAAACAAGGATAAACTATTCAACACTGGTGGGACGCGAACAAGGGGACAGGTGGAAACTGAGTACCCACATGAGCCACAGAGACGTTAGAAGGAACTTTTTCAGTGTCAGAGTAGTTAACGGATGGAATGCATTAGGCAGTGATGTGGTGGAGGCTGACTCCATACACAGTTTTAAATGTAGATATGATAGAGCCCAGTAGGCTCAGGAATCTGTACACCAGTTGATTGACAGTTGAGAGGCGGGACCAAAGAGCCAAAGCTCAACCCCCGCAAGCACAAATAGGTGAGTACAAATAAGTGAGTACACACACACACACACACACACACACACACACACACACACACACACACACACACTCACTCACTCACACACACACACACACACACACACACACACACACACACACACACACACACTCACACACACACACACACACACACACACACACACACACACACACATACACACACACACACACACACACACACACACACACACACACACACTCACACACACACACACACACACACACACTCACACACACACACACACACACACACACACACACACACACTCACACACACACACACACACACACACACACTCACACACACACACACACACACACACACACACACACTCTCACACACACACACACACACACACACACACACACACACACACACACACACACACACACACACACACACACACCACCAAGCACCACCATCAACCAACAACCTCCTCAAACAACGTAACTAAACCCACCTAAATTAACATTGACTCTCTAATGTTCTTTAGTAACGCTCAATTCCTAATTAAGATTTTATTGTTGGTTACTTTTCAATGCAATGATATATTTGCTCGCGTGTTTAAGGTCTTCCAGCAGATGAAGTGGGTCCCGTAGCTGGGTAGTGAAGATAATTCTTGATCTTAGTGGCTCTGTACCGAGGGACGAGATGTGCGTCTAGTTCCCGATTGATTGACTGATTGAAGATAAAGCCACCCAAGAGGTGGCACGGGCATGAATAGCCCGTAATCTAGTTCCCTGTTGTTGTTTTAGATTCATCTGCTCGGAATAAAATTTCCATGTAGCACGGGCTATGGTGAGCCCGTAATCTCTCTCTCACTAGTTCCCCTGTTGTTGTTGTTTAAGATTTAGCTTCTAGGAACAAGTTCCAAGTAGCACGGGCTATGGTGAGCCCGTAACTTACCTGGCACAGGAGCGGGGCAAGTAGCACGGGCTATGGTGAGCCCGTTGTGGACTTACCTGGCACAGGAGCGGTGCCCCACTAGTTTCCCTTCATTCCCTACTTTTATATTCATCTCCCCCTTCTAATCTCCTCCCATCTCTCCTCTGTCTTCCCGACTACCTCCTCTCCTGACTTTCCTTAAATCCCT
The DNA here is from genome assembly GCF_040958095.1 of Procambarus clarkii. NCBI lineage: Eukaryota > Metazoa > Arthropoda > Malacostraca > Decapoda > Cambaridae > Procambarus > Procambarus clarkii. The sequence goes on along the minus strand of NC_091168.1, from coordinate 26,540,368 downwards.
TTCCCGCTTTCCTCTCCGGTCCTACTCCGCCCCTTCCCATCCCTCGTAGCCCCTATCAACTCACCCTTGAGGCCCAAATCCTCCCCTTCGCCTGGCTCGAACATGCGGGAAACCCGGCATAAATCTCACATTTACATGCACTGGGCCACAGGGTTGAGCAGGAGGCAGGGTGGAGGAGGGAGGTGACGGTAGCAATATGGCATCTCTCTCTCTCTCTCTCTCTCTCTCTCTCTCTCTCTCTCTCTCTCTCTCTCTCTCTCTCTCTCTCTCCCTACCTGACTGTTGAAAGTGGTGTTCAGTACCTATAATGTCTCCGGATTACATTACCCAATAATGACGGACGTAGTAGTATTTGTGGTAGGCAGGTATTGGTATATTATCAGTCTCGCACCGAAGTTAATATTAAAAACTTAACTTTAATACACACACACACACACACACACACACACACACACACACACACACACACACACACACACACACACACACACACACGCGCGCGCGCGCGCTAGGGGCCTCGTAGCCTGGTGGATAGCGCGCAGGATTCGTAATTCTGTGGCGCGGGTTCGATTCCCGCACGAGGCAGAAACAAATGGGCAAAGTTTCTTTCACCCTGAATGCCCCTGTTACCTAGCAGTAAATAGGTACCTGGGAGTTAGTTAGCTGTCACGGGCTGCTTCCTGGGGTGTGTGTGTGTGTGTGTGTGGTGTGGAAAAAAAAAGTAGTTAGTAAACAGTTGATTGACAGTTGAGAGGCGGGCCGAAAGAGCAAAGCTCAACCCCCGCAAACACAGCTAGGTGAATACAGCTAGGTGAATACACACACACACACACACACACCTGCATACCATGCAAGCTGATGGAGAAGATTGTGCGAAAAAAACTAGTGGAGCATCTGGAGCGAAGGAACTTTGTAACACAGCATCAACATGGGTTCAGGGATGGCAGGTCCTGCCTCACAGGGTTACTTGAATTCTACGACCAGGCAACAAAAATAAGGCAAGAAAGAGAAGGGTGGGCAGACTGCATATTTTTGGATTGTCAGAAAGCCTTTGATACAGTGCCACACAAGAGGCTAGTGCGAAAGTTGGAGATGCAGGCTGGAGTGAGAGGGAAGGTACTCCGGTGGATAGAGGAATACCTAAGCAACAGGAGACAACGAGTCTGTGTGAGGGGTGAGGTCTCAGATTGGCGAGACGTCACAAGTGGAGTCCCGCAGGGGTCAGTCCTTGGACCTATACTGTTTCTGGTATATGTAAATGATCTCCCAGAGGGTATAGATTCGTTCCTCTCAATGTTTGCCGACGATGCAAAAATTATGAGGAGGATTGAAACAGAGGATGATAGTAGGAGGCTACAAGATGACCTGGATAGACTGAGTGAATGGTCCAACAAATGGCTGTTGAAGTTCAACCCGAGTAAATGCAAAGTAATGAAACTAGGCAGTGGAAACAGGAGGCCAGGCACAGGATACAGAATAGGAGATGAAGTACTTAATGAAACAGACAGAGAGAAAGATCTAGGAGTTGATATCACACCAAACCTGTCTCCTGAAGCCCACATAAAGAGAATAACGTCTGCGGCATATGCGAGGCTGGCTAACATCAGAACGGCGTTCAGGAACCTGTGTAAGGAATCATTCAGAATCTTGTACACCACATATGTAAGACCAATCCTGGAGTATGCGGCCCCAGCATGGAGCCCGTACCTTGTCAAGCACAAGACGAAGCTGGAAAAAGTCCAAAGGTATGCTACTAGACTAGTCCCAGAACTAAGAGGCATGAGTTATGAGGAAAGGCTGCGGGAAATGCACCTCACGACACTGGAAGACAGAAGAGTAAGGGGGGACATGATCACAACCTACAAAATCCTCAGGGGAATCGACCGGGTAAACAAGGACGAACTTTTCAACACTGGTGGGACGCGAACAAGGGGACACAGGTGGAAGCTGAGTACCCAAATGAGCCACAGAGACGTTAGAAAGAACTTTTTCAGTGTCAGAGTAGTTAGCAAATGGAATGCATTAGGAAGTGATGTGGTGGAGGCTGACTCCATTCACAGTTTCAAATGTAGATATGATAGAGCCCAATAGGCTCAGGAATCTGTACACCAGTTGATTGACGGTTGAGAGGCGGGACCAAAGAGCCAGAGCTCAACCCCCGCAAGCACAATTAGGTGAGTACAATTAGGTGAGTACACACACACACACACACACACACACACACACACACACACACACACACACACACACATATGTAAGACCAATCCTGGAGTATGCGGCCCCAGCATGGAGCCCTCACCTTCTCACAAACTACTTAAAGTTCTAAGAATGATCAAGAAAGTCCAGAGATCTGCCGCTAGAATAGTTCCTAGGAGATACAAGGACCTGAGTTATGGGCACAGGTTGAGTGAACAATATCTCAAGACCTCCAAGGTGAAAGGTGGATATGACAACAACATACAAGATGCTTGGAGGAACCATAAATGGCCATGGGACGTTGAGGAGACTGGGACCAGAACATGAGGGACTCAATGAGGAGAGACCAGGCGAGGGACCACATGGAAGTGGGACTAAGATAAAGGGACACAAATCAGGGGGGACCACCAGGATGTTGTGTTAGATTTGGCTACTCAGAACGAAGTGTCCATGTAGCACGGGCTATGGTGAGCCCGTACGAGGGACCAGGAGCTCATGGGAGGCTATAAGTCCTCTGCCACCACACCACACAGACGCCTGAGGGTAATGCAGCCTCCGCCATCTATTATTTTTATCGATTTAAAAAAATCGTCAAATCATAGTCAGTATCGCTGGTAAAAAAAAACACCCACGCCAGGATCAAAAGGTAAACAAATACAAACAAATAAACCCATCAACACTGCCGTGACGAGACACGACAACCTCACAAAAATATATAAACCCGTCCAATAAAAAAAATCATATCGTAAAAAAGCACAGACAAAAAACACCACTGGAGCCACAGTGGAGGTTCCAGAGGTTTTGTTGCCAGCGACTAGGCGAGAATGACCCCTGTTTGTGGAGGGGGGGGGGGGGGGAAGCGAGAGGGGGAGGGAGTGTGGGGGGGGGGGATTGGGGGGAGGGTAGGACAGGTAGGGGCTGGGGGGGATGGTGATCATTGATCCAAGGCACCACTCCAGGAAATCCTTCTACTCATTCAAATACTCCCCCACTCGCCCACCCACGTCATGTCTCCCACTCGCCCACCCACGTCATGTCTCCCACTCGCCCACCCACGTCATGTCTCCCACTCGCCCACCCACGTCATGTCTCCCACTCACCCACCCACGTCATGTCTCCCACTCACCCACCCACGTCATGTCTCCCACTCACCCACCCATTTTAACTCACCAAGTTGTTCCTCGGGAACAACCGTGGACATCTTCAAGAGAAAACTAGATAGATTTCTCCAAGGAGTGCCGGACCAACCGGGCTGTGGTGGATATGTGGGCCTGCGGGCCGCTCCAAACAACAGCCTGGTGGACCAAACTCTCACAAGTCAAGCCTGGCCTCGGGCCGGGCTTGGGGAGTAGAACAACTCCCAGAACCCCATCAAGCAGGCATCACCAACTCGACCATCCACTCACTAGATTATAACGACACAACATGTAACATCAACCATTACTAACGACACTAATGTGGGTAGTTAAGGCATCGGGCGCTTCTTAAACCAGCTAGTTCCCTTCCTGGTGGAACCGGCCGTGTGCAGACATCCTGCCCACAGGCCTCAGGCACAGTTATTACCATCCATAAGTTGTCGAATTATAATTTAACAACATTACCGATATTTGAATTAAAGTTAAAGCCCTTCTCGTATCTTATTGCATACCAGTTACTCCAGTCTTCCTGTCCGCGTGATTCAGTCTACAGTTCCAAGGTGCAGTTTCCGGCATAGACTGGCAAGTGCAGTTGTAAGTCCTCTGAGGCTCACTTGCAGGATGATCAGTGTCTAGAGTGAAGCTCGAGGGACTCTTAGAGCACCTGGGAGACAAGCCCACTCCAACTCTCTCACCCACCTACTCACCCACCTACTGGAGGGTTAGTCACCCACTCACACCTTCTCCCGCCCATTCACACAAACACCCACTCTATTCATCATGAGGTTGTCCACTTGACAGCTCACCTCAGCCTTGACCAGCCTCGCAACACCATAAACGCAAATACTAAATAATTACTACAAGAATACTATGTATAATATACATATATTAAGACTGAAAGCCTGGAAGAGCTGTTAAAACAATATTCTACAATATACATACGTATACGACCAATCAATGAAATACATCCATTCTGCTTCCAGTTACTACGCACGTCGCTCCCATCAATCGTCAACCCATCAGTCAGTTGTACCAGACGTGGTTGGTGGCAATTATAGCACAGGTGAGCGTGTCTGGCACAGGGCCACGGGTGCCACTCAGTATTTGGGTCGAGCACCACACACACATCTCCAGAGAGTGCCACCACTCTCACTCTGGCTCTCCTCCTGCTGCTGCTGCTGCTGCTGCTGGTAGTACGAGCAACACTACTGTTGTTATTATTATTAGTAGTAGTAGTAGTAGTAGTAGTAGTAGTATTGTTGTTATTATTGAGAAAATCAGTGGGCGCCAGGAGGAGGATTCGAATCTACATTCTGGGTACTCCCAAACACGCAACTTAAACCACTGGACTACGCTTCGCTAAACGTATTAAAGTCTAGTGGCATGTGGCAAGTGTGTGTGTGTGTGTGCAGGAGCTTGGCAAGAGTGAGTGCGTAGTGGTAGGTGGGTAAGTGTGAGTGTATAGGGTTGAAGTGTGTTGCACCACCACACATCACGGACACATACGGTGCCCCGGGACTGTCGATAGGCCAAGTCTCGCCTGGTAATTAGGACGGTGATGGTCTTCCCTGAAGACACAAAACTAATTTAACTTGAAAATGGAAACATTTATTTTCATCAGGAGCCGAGTTAATTCGTTAAGACTACTTAATGAGGTGTGTGTGTGTGTGTGTGTGTGTGTGTGTGTGTGTGTGTGTGTGTGTGTGTGTGTGTGTGTGTGTGTGTGTGTGTGTGTGAGAGAGAGAGAGAGAGAGAGAGAGAGAGAGAGAGAGAGAGAGAGAGAGAGAGAGAGAGAGAGAGAGAGAGAGAGAGAGAGAGAGAGAGAGAGAGAGAGAGAGAGAGAGTGAGTTTTGCCTCTCTCTCTCTCTCTCCACCTGGAAACACGCAAGACATCAGAGAATTAAATTCCTAGTGAACGAACTATCTAGGACAACCTAAGGCAGTCTGAATAGTTGCCTGGAAATATTCGTACCAAAGCACAGCGATGCAGTCTCTCTCGGGCTCTTGGGATCATGTTACTTCACTGAGAATAAGGCGAAGAGAACCAGTTTACGGGCTATTCATGCCCGTGCCACCTCATGGTTGGTTTAATCAATCAATCAATCGAGGAGAACCAGGGACATGATTGAGACATACAAGATACTTCGATTCAGAGACATATTACAGAAAGCCTCACTGTTTGCCAGGAGTATTAATGAAATGTATAGAAGGAGATGGAAGTTAGGCTCTCAGATGAGCCCACAGTGTAGTGATACACTTTAACTTTAACAACACATATACAAGTCGCTACAATAACACCTGGATCGGGCGTGTAGACAGCGGTCAAAATTATAAATATTTTAGGCTAGTGCCCCGGGAGCGAGGGTGGGGGCCCAAGAGCTGAAGACCTCCCTCTCACCTTCCTCGTCCTCAAAGCGCACCCAAGGTGAGCCCAGCAGGACGAGGACGCACCCACACATGCACACTCAGGTTAGCTGCAGGTCAACACACTGTAAAAAAGTTTATGCTGAGTGGGAAGCTGTCACAACTGTTTACCAGTGACTCTTCCATTCCGGGTTGTTGTTGTTGTTCATGTTGCTGGACACACGAGCCAGACGAGTCTAGGGAGGTTATCTTGAGATGATTTCGGGGCTTATCGTCCCCGCGGCCCGGTCCTCGACCAGGCCTTCTTTTTTTGTTACACATCCCCAGGAAGCAGATGTCCCCCGTAGCAGCTGTCTAACTCCCAGGTACCTATTTACTGCTATGTAAACATGTGCATCAGGGTTAAAGAAACTCTGCTTATTTGTTTCCGCCTCCGCCGGGAATTGAACCCGGAACCTTAGGACTACGAATCCTGAGCGCTGTCCACTCAGCCGTCAGGTCCCCTGGACGAGTCTAGGGAAGACAAGCCTTGGCGAAAAAAAGCCTCCGCTTGGTAAGTCAATAGCATTTGCAGCCTAAACACCAGTCCAGTTAAGTGTCGAATGGCGGGATCCAAGAGCCGCAGCTCACCCATCGCAAGCACAACCTCTACAACTAAGGAGTTCACCCTCGTTCAAGCTCTATATTCCGTTACCCTCGCACAGTTTCAAACTAATCTAAGTGAACTACAAGCCTAACCATGCGAGGCTTATCACTATTCAAATCCCCTTTAAAACAAAACTTGCAGATGTAAACATTTCACAGGTCGTGAGAACCGTCTACTACCTCTGTCCCAGGACGCGTCCGCCCGTCACCTGGAACCAATTGCACCCGTTCTCCCAGCCAGTGACAGACGAGACAGACATTCACAAATAGAACCTCCTCATTTGGAACCAGAAACATAACTAATAATGGTCGCTTTCTTTATGGCCACTCACGGAGGAGCATAACGCCCGGTCCTATGAACTGGAGGAGTACAGCACCTTGAGTCCTATGAAGAGCTGGAGTGCTTGCTGCCTTGCGAGGACGTCTTGGCAACATGGAATGCAGCGTGCGTGCAGACGGAGAAGGAGCAGATGTTTTAAAGATTTTCAGCTTGATCAAATAACTGCTATGCTCTTTGTTTTTGTAGAGAGGTGTGTCCCAGCCCTGTGAGAGTGTTTAGGTCCGGTTGGTGGATCGAAACGTGTCACATTCAGTTCATGAGTGAACTGAATGTCAATGAATGTGAACGAAACATGTCACCTTCACCCGGGCTACTATAGAGCGTGAATGAAAATACAGGTGAATGAAACTAATAATAATAATATGCGCAGCGCAACACTTCAACATTTTATACTTGAAAACAAAATCGAGTCAGCAACATACACCTTAAATAAGAGAATGAGTATAAAACACTAGTTTAGCATGAACGTAATTTATACTACGGGAAAGCATATATACTAACAAGAGAGCAGCGGGACGCGCACTGCGCCACGGTTTACATCTGGCAACGCGCCAGAGCTTCCCGCCAAATGTGTCACCTGGTTCCCCGCCAAAACATTTGTTTTAACAAGTACACGTCAGGGAACATCTCCTGTGTGTTTGTGTTATTATGCACAGTTGTTTTGAGGTATTTATTTTCCTATATGTTCTTCCAGGCTTAGTGCGTTTGGTGATGACTTGTTTTTTGTTTGTGAGGATTGAGGAATGAAGCCCAGGCTCGCGCCATTTTAACTTTGTTATGACGTGCATTGTTTTGCGTGTACTTATCTAATTGTGCTTGCGGGGGTTGAGCTCTGGCTCTTTGGTCCTGCCTCTCAACTGGTGTACAGATTCCTGAGCCTACTGGGCTTTATCATATCTACAATTTAAAACTTATGTATGGAGTCAGCCTCCACCACGTCACTTCCTAATGCATTCCACCTGTTAACTACTATGACACTGAAAAAGTTCTTTCTAACGTCTCTGTGGCTCATTTGGGTACTCAGTTTCCACCTGTGTCCCCCTGTTCGCGTACCACCAGTGTTGAATAGTTTATCCTTGTCTATCCTGTGTGTGTGTGTGTGTATGTGTTTTCTGAGATATTAAGGAGAAGACTGGGCCACTAAACATTGAGACAGGTCAGGCAATGATGCCGATGAAGAAATGGGGTTGTATTTGAATTAAGTTCATTGTCTCTGTATTTACAAGAGAAGAACTTTATATTAAGCCAGCAGGTGAACGTAGGTAACGTTGTAGGTAACGATGGGGTCAAGTGAATTGAAATTGAAATAAGTTTATTGAGGTAAGATACACACAAAGGGATGAGGTAGCTAAAGCTATTCTCACCCTGTTCAGTACATCGTGTTAATACATACATAGATACACATCACAAGCAATAAATGGGGTCAAGTTGACTAGTTCAGTAGTTACCAGGGAGGAAGTTATTAAACAAATCTTAAATTCCAACGTGTCCTCCAAGGGCCAGACGTAGTGCTTAAGGAATGTAAACAAGAGCTTTGCGAACCCTTATTTTACATATTGAATAAATCATTAGAGTCGAGCAGAGTAAATACATAAATGTTACTGGGTAGCATTTATATACATATAAATACACATAAATGTTACTGGGTGACATTTATATACATATAAATATACATAAATGTTACTGGGTAACATTTATGTATATATTTATTTTATTTATTTATTTATTTATACAAGGGTCCTTACATTCTTGTACAGTCACTAACACGCATATTTTCGGGCAGGTTCTTGATCTTAATTTTCCCCGGAATACGTCCCGTCAAATCATTTAACAACCAGGTAGCCATTCACAGCTGGGTGAACAGAGGTGTACAGTTAAGGATTGGCGCCTAGTCAATCCTCCCCGGCCAGGATACGAACCCAGACCAAATCGCTCGAGGGGCGAGTGTCTTACCACTGCGCCACGCAGACTAACAGATGAGGGCTCCCTGGATTGTAGCAAGCACAGGTTAAACATACATATAAATGAGTTTGGGTGGACATATCATATCTGTAAAACTAGGTATGATAGAAAAGTAGGACAGGAGTCATTGCTTTAAACAACCGGAGGCTAGAAAGGCGGGATCCAAGAGCCAACGCTCGATCCTGCAGGCACAAATAGGTGAGTATACACACACACACACACATACACACACACACACAGTGGCCTGGTGACCTTCACGGGGGCCAGGTACGGCCATGTGGGACTTATCGATTTATCTGGTTCACTGTAGATTACCCACTGGCACACCTGCACCAGTCCTGCCCTCTGTTGCACTCTCCCTACAGGGGGTAGCACCAGGGGTCCAGGAGATAGAGCTCGGTCCCCGCAGACATAGCAACATGAAGACAACTAGGTGAGCAAACGTTCAGTTCGTTTAGCCACAGATTCGCAACAACCAGCAAACTCATTTACTACTACCCTCTGTACTCCCACCCATCTACGCCCCGCAACACCACTACAACAACAGCCACCAGAGCGGGTCGCCCCCACAAGCACCAACAGCAGGAAGTCACCAATGGAGCGCACATTAAAACGCCAAGGTCTAAGCCCTTCACTCGTCGTGGCCGTCGTCGTTTGTACTAACTTTATCCCACTAGCGCGCTGGCCGCGACGACACCCGCGTCCCCCTTCACCGCGCTGGCGTACATTTAGGCGGGAAACTCTATAGTCTACGGCCGAAGTGCTTCTGAAACAAATGAAGTTAATCTTGACTCATTCTGGGTCAGTGAGAACGGAAATGATGTTTTAAAATGGTTGTTTAGCTCGTTTTCATCCAGGGTGATTCTTGAAGCTATCTTGCTGTATAATGGGAGTGTTTTGCCATAAATTCCATTGGGTTATGCAGCTCGTATGAGGGAAACTTATGACAACATGAAGCAGCTTTTGAGATGCATAAGTGATGACCAACATCCGTGGCAGGTGTGTGGGAAAGTTCTGCGATGCTGTGGGGATTGCAGACACGACACACACCCACGATGGTGAGTCACAGCTGTGTGGGAGGTGAAGGTGTGTTGATGGTGTGATGGTGTGGAGGGTGGATACCCTCAGTACTGCTGCTGTCTGTGTGAGTGGGACAGTCATGCGAGAATTTCCCAGAGATTAACCACTCCCTCCATCACTAGAACCTGACTGAGTTCATTATCCACCACTTGTTCAGTCAAACAAGATTGTCTTACCACCCTTGCACATAAAACAATGGCTAATCAGCAATTGTAATTATTACATTTGAATTCAGCACATCAAAATGCATGATAAACAGTTCTATTCATCTCAGAAGCAGACAACTTTTACAAATTTGCTGTCCAGGGAAATCAGAGTAGGGTCTAAGACCTTATAAAATTCTTCCTGCTCTACGTCATCACTGCTCTTCAAGTAACCCAACCCAACCTAATATTTTGTTTTATATATGACATAACACAAGGTGTGTGACGTCACTATGACGTCGCACTTTCATTCCGGCTTAGTTTTAGATTCTACAACATGGGAAATCCTGCAGTCTTTGGAGACAACTATTTCTCATTCTATCAAAGCCCTGGGTAAATACTTGTTTGGTAACATGGTTGTTGATTTATGGTACAAATTATCGGATAACATATGAGGCATGAGTTCCCTGAATTCTCTCAAGTGGAAGTTAGACATATATATATATATATATATATATATATATATATATATATATATATATATATATATATATATATATATATATATATATATAATATATATATATATATATATATATATATATATATATATATAAATGTAAATGTTCGTTTGTTCAAAATCGTTGAACTCCGGAAGTTCTTCACCGATTGCTTTGAAATTTTCGCACAATGTTCCATTCGCATCCGAGCGGGTTTTTATTTACATACTATATAGATGTCACGTCTGTGACGGGGAAAAACATGCTTTTTTGACAAACTGTGTTTTTCATGTTTTTCACGTTAGGGAAATCTTCGAAACCTCTTTACCGTTTGCCCTGAAATTTTGACACAACGTTGCATTCAAATAGGTGCGTGTTTTTATATACCTACTATATAGGTATTTTCCTGTGACAGGAAAAACGTTTTTTTTTTTAACAGCGCTATCTGTTGCACGTAATAGCAACACACGCTATATTAAATATTTTACGATTCCATTTTAATATTTCCGATTTAATTGAAAAATTAAATTTTCAAAGATTTTGATTTAGTTTCGTTTTGGTATAGTTATTTTGTGTGACATTGTGTTCGAAATGAAATGTGTTGTTTACCAAACCGTTCACTTCGTGAGTATACTTTATTTTCGTTATTGTTTCATATTTTTTCATTTAGTTTTTTCCTGTTCTTATTTTTCAGTGATGGGAACATCAGATCATTTGTTGTTCCCAATTTTCTGATGGGAACATCAGATCATTTGTTGTTCCCAATTTTCTGATGGGTACATCAGATCATTTGGGAATGCATCGAACGAGGGAGTGGGGAATGGTGGGGATGACGAGGGGACGGGAGTGAGAATGGTGGGGAGGATGATTGGATGGGGAGGAAGGAATGGTGGGGAGAACAAGGGGAGTGGGGGAGGACGAGGGGACGGAGGAGTGGGGGAGGACGAGGGGACGGAGGAGTGGGAAATGATGAGGAGGACGGGGAGGGGAAATGGTGGGGACGATGGGGGGATAGGGGAGGATTGCTGAGCCACAGCAACGCATGAATGTTGCATATATAACATGTTGCAACGCATGCATATATATATATATATATATATATATATATATATATATATATGTATATATATATATATATATATATATATATATATATATATATATATATATATATATATATCTCATCACTCACAGGATGGGTATGGGGTCCACTACAACCCACACGATGGGTAATGGGTCCACCATTTGAATGGGAGAATTGTTAAATTATAAGGCAACAAGGCCAGTAGGCGGAACATAAAGGCCTAGTCCTCACTTGCCCGTATAGACACTGATAGGTAAGTACTTATAGGTAAGCCCCTCAAGACGATGGCGCGGCCAGCCTTAACCCTGGCTCAAGGCTCCTCACCCTGCCTCGCCTCTACCCTAGGGGCTCCCCCGCCTGCCTCGCCTCTACCCTAGGAGCTCTCACCCTGCCTCGCCTGTACCCTAGGGGCTCCCCCGCCTGCCTCGCCTCTACCCTAGGAGCTCTCACCCTGCCTCGCCTGTACCCTAGGGGCTCTCACCCTGCCTCGCCTCTACCCTAGGGGCTCTCACCCTGCCTCGCCTCTACCCTAGGAGCTCTCACCCTGCCTCGCCTCTACCCTAGGGGCTCTCACCCTGCCTCGCCTCTACCCTAGGGGCTCCCCCGCCTGCTTCGCCTCTACCCTAGGGGCTCTCACCCTGCCTCGCCTCTACCCTAGGGGCTCTCACCCTGCCTCGCCTGTACCCTAGGGGCTCTCACCCTGCCTCGCCTCTACCCTAGGAGCTCTCACCCTGCCTCGCCTGTACCCTAGGGGCTCTCACCCTGCCTCGCCTCTACCCTAGGGGCTCTCACCCTGCCTCGCCTCTACCCTAGGAGCTCTCACCCTGCCTCGCCTCTACCCTAGGGGCTCTCACCCTGCCTCGCCTGTACCCTAGGGGCTCTCACCCTGCCTCGCCTCTACCCTAGGAGCTCTCACCCTGCCTCGCCTGTACCCTAGGGGCTCTCACCCTGCCTCGCCTCTACCCTAGGGGCTCTCACCCTGCCTCGCCTCTACCCTAGGAGCTCTCACCCTGCCTCGCCTGTACCCTAGGGGCTCTCACCCTGCCTCGCCTGTACCCTAGGGGCTCCCCCGCCTGCCTCGCCTCTACCCTAGGGGCTCTCACCCTGCCTCGCCTCTACCCTAGGGGCTCTCACCCTGCCTCGCCTCTATCCTAGGGGCTCTCACCCTGCCTCGCCTCTACCCTAGGAGCTCTCACCCTGCCTCGCCGCTACCCTAGGGGCTCTCACCCTGCCTCGCCTCTACCCTAGGGGCTCTCACCCTGCCTCGCCTCTACCCTAGGGGCTCTCACCCTGCCTCGCCTCTACCCTAGGAGCTCTCACCCTGCCTCGCCGCTACCCTAGGGGCTCTCACCCTGCCTCGCCTCTACCCTAGGGGCTCTCACCCTGCCTCGCCTCTACCCTAGGGGCTCTCACCCTGCCTCGCCTCTACCCTAGGAGCTCTCACCCTGCCTCGCCTCTACCCTAGGGGCTCTCACCCTGCCTCGCCTCTACCCTAGGGGCTCTCACCCTGCCTCGCCTCTACCCTAGGGGCTCTCACCCTGCCTCGCCTCTACCCTAGGGGCTCTCACCCTGCCTCGCCTCTACCCTAGGGGCTCTCACCCTGCCTCGCCTCTACCCTAGGGGCTCTCACCCTGCCTCGCCTCTACCCTAGGGGCTCTCACCCTGCCTCGCCTCTACCCTAGGGGCTCTCACCCTGCCTCGCCTCTACCCTAGGGGCTCTCACCCTGCCTCTCCTCTACCCTAGAGGCTCTCACCCTGCCTCGCCTCTACCCTAGGGGCTCTCACCCTGCCTCGCCTCTACCCTAGGGGCTCTCACCCTGCCTCGCCTCTACCCTTGGGGCTCTCACCCTGCCTCGCCTCTACCCTAGGGGCTCTCACCCTGCCTCGCCTCTACCCTAGGGGCTCTCACCCTGCCTCGCCTCTACCCTAGGGGCTCTCACCCTGCCTCGCCTCTACCCTAGGGGCTCTCACCCTGCCTCGTCTCTACCCTAGGGGCTCTCACCCTGCCTCGCCTCTACCCTAGGGGCTCTCACCCTGCCTCTCCTCTACCCTAGGGGCTCTCACCCTGCGGAGGCCACTAGGAACCACTTAAGCTGTTCACTTACGAACTCTACACCTCACGCTTCACTCACGGAGAGTTTGTTTACACTTAGTAAACAGTTTACGAGCTATTATTGTGGTAAACAACCTCGTATAGCGCTTCGGAGCTCGTAAACTGCTTTATAAATATGAACAACGGCGCCATGACTCAGGAGGGATGTAGAGGTTTCGTAAATAAATGATGAATCCTGGCATTGGCATACGTCATCAGATGCATCCGCCCCTCCCGACGATACCAGAATAGATAACCTTGTACTTCCAAAGGCCAGCCGCTGGTACTCGCTGGTACTCGTACAAGCAGTACGTCTGGACTAGTTCCTATAGAACTCAGTGTGGGTTCAAACGAACGAATGAACCCCACTACCACTCACAGGATGGGTATGGAGGTCCACTACCACTCACAGGATGGGTATGGGGGTCCACTACCACTCACAGGATGGGTATGGGGGTCCACTACCACTCACAGGATGGGTATGGGGGTCCACTACCACTCTTAGGATGGTTTATGGGGGTCCACTACCACTCACAGGATGGGGTATGGGGGTCCACTACCACCCACAGGATGGGGTATGGGGGTTCACTACCACCCACAGAATGGTATTGGGTCCACTACCACTCACAGGATGGTTTATGGGGTTCACTATCACTCTCAGGATGGGTATGGGGTCCACTACCACTCACAGGATGGGTATGGGGGTCCACTACCACTCGCAGGATGGGTATGGGGTCCATTACCACTCACAGGATGGGTATGGGGGTCCACTACCACTCACAGGATGGGTATGGGGTCCACTACCACTCACAGGATGGTTTATGGGGGTCCACTACCACTCACAGGATGGGTACGGGGGTCCACTACCACTCACAGGATGGGTATGGGGTCCACTACCACTCACAGGATGGGTATGGGGGGTCCATTACGAACCAACACTCCAACCCATCCTCGACTCAAGTTCATTACATCCAGCGGTCAACCCCACAGACGCATTCATCAATTTTAACATGCTGTTTATACAAAACGGGAATTTTCTCAAGTATAAATTAATATTATAATATATTAGCATATTGTGTATATATAGGCATAGGATAGGTTAGGTTAGGTGTTTAGGTTCTGTTGGCGATTATTTGTATTTGTAGTACGTGGGTGAAGCATTTACAGCGTTGTGATTCGAACAAAATTCGTCAGTGAAGGACTTGTTCCGGAAGTGTTCGAACGTCATCAGTTGTGAGTCGTGTGTAAACCGTTTTTCATTCATAAACAGGGGGTTTGGCGGGTGCATGGAATCACTTTTGGATCTTTGTTTGGAGGACGGGTTGAACACTCAGACGGACGAACAAACTATGAGACGAATGGACGACCAATCAGACTGACGAACTATAACGATCGAACACAGACGAACGGACGAACGCTCACGGTTGGAGGGGGGGGGGGGGGAAGAAGAAATCTTTGTTTCTGTGTTATAGCCAAATATAACAGCGCATATCAGAGTAAACTGTGACACAGGCATCACCTTCAGTGATAAACGCTGACCAAAAATAATAAAAATTTTCTTATGTTGATTACTTACATGAAAACGGATATTAAATAACTATAGATGAGGCTCACATCCCTATGTTGGCTGACTGGTGTGCGATCAATATGACTCACATGATAACACGGAATGATGATTACATGATAACACAGACTGTCGATCATGTTGCCGCCACAGAGATCATATGATAGCAACTGTACGCAATGCCGTCACATGATAGCAGCTCTACGCACTGTCGTCACAGGACTTACGAGGTGTGTAGCGTGATAACTGTTCAAAACTTCTGGAGTCGTAAATGGTTTATTGACACTCCTAAACAATAATAATAAAAAAAGGTCTAGTACATTTACAAGCAGACTTAGCTAGTCCGAGGCTACCGCCAAACAAGCGAAGCTTTTGTTTGCCTTTGCTATATTTAGCAGAGTCTACCACACCCGCGAAATGCGTCCTCTACTGCTTTTTATTTGTTTTTCCTAGTCCCCCGCTACATTTAGCTGACGCGTCTTGACCCACAGTTGGCAGTACTGCGTCAACAACAACAACAACTGCTTCTTGCACTCTCAGGCTAGCCTCGTGCACCCCTGGATCTTCCCCCCTCCCCCCCCCCCACCCGGCGAAGGTCACCTATCCATTTACTGGCCAGACTCAGCAGTGACGCGCTCCTTATCCACTTAAACCAGCATGAATGTGATATGAACATAATTTAGAATGCAAAAAGTGGAAAACAATGATATTAAAACAAGTGCTTCATCTCTTTCTACAAGTTTGGTAAGTGTGTGTGTGTGTGTGTGTGTGTGTGTGTGTGTGTGTGTGTGTGTGTGTGTGTGTGTGTGTGTGCGCGTGCGCGCGCTCAAAGCTCTCCAAATGTACTCACCACAAAGAAGACGAGAGAGATATCAAATAATATACACGTGGAAGATACTGGAGGACCAGGTCCCAAATCTGCACAGTAAAATAACAACGTACTGGAATGAACGATATGGAAGAAAATGCAGAATAGAACCAGTGAAGAGCAGAGGTGCCATAGGCACAATCAGAGAACACTGTATAATCATCAGAGGTCCGCGGTTGTTCAACACCTTCCCAGCGAGTATAAGAAATATTGCCGGAACAACCGTGGACATCTTCAAGAGGAAACTAGATTGTTTTCTTCAAGAAGTGCCGGATTAACCGGACTGTGGTATATATGTGTTGATTATTATTATCTTTTTTAACAAAGGATCATACATATTGTGTATGATCCTGTCACACAGGACAGTAAGTCTAAACTGTAGGCTGAAGCACATGTATATCATGGTTACAATCAATGTTTTAATGTATGAATATGTGAAAACAACTTTCTATTGTGCACTGCCCCACAAGGGCAGGGATGGGTTCATAAGTGTTGCAGCTTACAAGTAATATACATAAAAGTGTTCTTCATTCTTTAAAATGGACAAGCAAATTTTGGATAAATTGTTAGGATGTCGTCCGGAACACCTGAGCCAATGAAATAGTTACACAGTTGGTGGTACATGAGGCCAGGAGGTCTAAAGTCTTTAACGGTTTCGCATTCAACAATATAGTGTTCTAGTGAATTCATTAAAGGTTTATCACAGAGTTTACAATCTGAGTATTCTGGTAGTGGCTCAGACATCACATTGCCTGGTCCGGTTACTGTGCAGACCATACAAATATCTATTATTACAAAACTTGTCATAGCTTTTAATACTGCAGCTTTCAGGTCTCTGGGCATTTCTTAGTTCTTCTAAATCTGAATTAATTTATTTAATTTGTATGTTTCTAATAATTACATTAGATAGTCCAATGTCATACCGCCGCTCCAAGCAACAGCCTAGTGGACCAAACTCTCACAAGTCAAGCCTGGCCCTGGGCCTGGCTTGTCGTTCCAGAATCATTGCATTCGATTAGACGACCGGCGGTTGGAAAAGCGGAACTCAACAGCTGAAGTTCGACACAGTGAATACGTAAATAGATACATTTTTTCAGTGTCAAGGAAATCAACAAATGGAATGCATTAGGCAGTGATGTGGTGGAGGCTGACTCCATGCACAGTTTCAATTGTAGATATGATAGAGCCCAGTAGGCTCAGGAACCTGTACACCTGTTGATTGACAGTTGAGAGGCGGGACCAATGAGCTGGAGTTCAACCCCCGCAAGCACAACTAGGCGAGTACAATAGGGGGAGGGAGAAGCGGGGGATAAAGGTCAGAAAAAAAGTTCCTTCCCACCATCCCCACCAGATCTTTTCCACCTATTTCTTAATCTAACTCTCCCCCCTCGCCTCTCCCCTTCCATTACCTCACACTCACCTCACCCCTCCTACCCTTTCCTCATCCTCGGCCTCCCCTTTCCACGCCCTCCTTTCCTCTCACCCTCCGCCCTTTCCAGCACCTGCTTGGCCAGGCGGAAAGGGCAACAATGGTGCAATGGAGCGTCACCTGCCGGAGAGTCCTAACACCTGCATGCACACACACCTTCCCGGGGCGTTCACACACCTTCCCGGGGCGTTCACACACCTTCCCGGGGCGTTCAGTCCTGGGGCGTTCACACACCTTCCTGGGGTGTTCACACATCTGCATGCACACACACACACACACACACACACACACACACACACACACACACACACACACACACACACACACACACACACACACACACCTATATACCTAAGTAAGGAGGCATTTAGGGCGCTTTACACTGCCTACGTGAGGCCAGTCTTAGAGAATGCCGCCTCATCATGGAGTCCCCACCTGAAGAAGCATATAAGGAAACTAGAAAAGGTTCAGAGGTTTGCAACGAGGCTCGTCCCAGAGTTACGAGGGATGGGGTATGAGGAGCGCCTGAGGGAACTGTGCCTTACGACACTAGAAAAAGAAGGGAGAGGGGGGACATGATAGGAACGTATAAAATACTCAAGGGGATTGACAGAGTGGACATAGACGATATGTTCACACGGAATAGTAACAGAACGAGGGGACATGGGTGGAAGCTTGAAACTCAGATGAGTCACAGAGATGTTAGGAAGTTTTCTTTTAGAGTGAGAGTAGTGGGAAAAATATAATGCACTTAAGGAACAGGTTGTGGAAGCAAATACTATTCATAATTTTAAAACTAGGTATGATAGGGAAATAGGACCAGAGTCATTGCTGTAAACAACCGATGGCTCGAAAGGCGGGATCCAAGAGTCAATGCTTGATCCTACGGACACAAATAAGTGAGCGCGCGCACACACACACACACACACACACACACACACACACACACACACACACACACACACACACACACACCTTCCCGGGGCGTTGACACACCTGGACCAGGGGTCAACAGGGGCTATAAAGACGACCTGACCAGCAGGCGACCAGACCCCCGGCAGGGCGGGTAAACACCAGCTGAGGGAGCACTAGAGTACACGGACGGTGGTGACGGGAGGACGAGGGAGAAGGAAGGCATGATGGATGAGGAACAAAGGGACTCACGGAGGGGGCCATGGGAGGGAGAGAGAGAGAGAGAGAGAAAGAGAGAGAGAGAGAGAGACAGAGAGAGACAGAGAAAGAGAGAGCAAGCAAGCTGGAAGAGTCTTTCCCACACGCACACACACACGCATGCTTTCTTTAAACTTCCCTGAGGCCCAGGATAGAGGGACGAATGTCGCGTGCGTCATTCCCCTCCCCCCCACTTCCCCACAACCTACATGCCCACAACCCCCACCTCCCCCCCCACACACAAAACAACAACACCCCAGCTTTTCCCGCCAACTTTCCCCGACGCAGGGGGCACTATGCACACGCCCAACTAGCGTCTGTAGGGGAGGGAGAGGGCGTGGTGGTCACTACACGCAAAACCCCACACTTGCGTCAGACCCCCCCCCCCCCCCACACACACAAGGTAAGTCAGTTCTTATAGTTAATGCCTCGAGGTCAAGGCTGTGTTGATGACAGTTGCAGTGTTGCAACAGGAAGAAAATGTTGTATATCAGAAATAAGAATTCCATTAATAGTAGTAGAATATTATAATCAAATTGATATATAGGAGTTGCATTTAGAAATATCTTAGATACATATTATATATATATATATATATATATATATATATATATATATATATATATATATATATATATATATATATATATATATATATATGCGAACAAGCATGAATGGTCCCCAGGCATATATGCAACTGAAAACTCACACCCCAGAAGTGACTCGAATATATATATATATATATATATATATATATATATATATATATATATATATATATATATATATATATATATCGTCTGCAGTAGGTTGCGTGTAATCCATCCCTTGTAATGAGTGTGTATGTGTTTACATCGGCCATACTGGTAAGTCTCTTTCCTCGCGTTTAAAACAACATTCATATGCTATTCGTACAGCACAGCACTCCAGTGCATTGTATTTCACCTCCAGTGAGGTGATGACCAGATTACCTTTTCACGTCTGTGTGTGTGTAATTACCTAAGTGTAGTAGCAGAATGAGAACTACGCTCTTGGCGTCCCGTCTTCCCAGCACTCTTTGTCATACAACGTTGTGTGTGTGTGTGTGTGTGTGTGTGTGTGTGTGTGTGTACTCACCTATTTGTGCTTGCGGAGGTTGAGCTTTGGCTCTTTAGTCCCGCCTCTCAACTGTCAATCAACTGGTGTACAGATTCCTGAGCCTACTGGGCTCTATCATATCTACATTTAAAACTGTGTATGGAGTCAGCCTCCACCACATCACTGCCTAATGCATTCCATCCGTTAACTACTCTGACACTGAAAAAGTTCCTTCTAACGTCTCTGTGGCTCATGTGGGTACTCAGTTTCCACCTGTGTCCCCTTGTTCGCGTCCCACCAGTGTTGAATAGTTTATCCTTGTTTACCCGGTCGATTCCTCTGAGGATTTTGTAGGTTGTGATCATGTCTCCCCTTACTATTCTGTCTTCCAGTGTCGTAAGGTGCATTTCCCGCAGCCTTTCCTCGTAACTCATGCCTCTTAGTTCTGGGACTAGTCTAGTGGCATACCTTTGGACTTTTTCCAGCTTCGTCTTGTGCTTGACAAGGTACGGGCTTCATGCTGGGGCCGCATACTCCAGGATTGGTCTTACATATGTGGTGTACATATGTGTGTGTGGTGTGTGTGTGTGTGTGTGGTGTGTGTATGTGTGTGGTGTGTGTGTGTGTGTGTGTGTGTGTGTGGTGTGTGTGGTGTGTGTGGTGTGTGTGTGTGTGTGTGTGTGTGTGTGTGTGTGTGTGTGTGTGTGTGTGTGTGTGTGTGTGTGTGTGTGGTGTGTGTGGTGTGTGTGTGTGTGTGTGTGTGTGTGGTGTGTGTGTGTGTGTGTGTGTGTGTGTGTGTGTGTGTGTGTGTGTGTGTGTGTGTGGTGTGTGTGTGTGTGTGGTGTGTGTGTGTGTGTGTGTGTGTGGTGTGTGTGTGTGTGTGGTGTGTGTGTGTGGTGTGTGTGTGTGTGTGTGGTGTGTGTGTGTGTGTGTGGTGTGTGTGTGTGTGTGGTGTGTGTGTGGTGTGGGTGTGTGTGTGTGTGTGTGGTGTGTGTGTGTGTGTGGTGTGTGTGTGTGTGTGGTGTGTGTGTGTGTGTGTGGTGTGTGTGTGTGTGTGTATGTGTACGTACGTACAATAATAATAACGCGAAAGACCTGACCCCGCAGTAAGGTAAGATGCATGTTTTTGCAAGGAGAGAAACCTAATTAGGAATGTTGAAGCCAAGGCTGTAGTAACAAGAACTGGTAAATGAATGGCCTCCTAAAAACCAAACAGATAAACTGCGCAAAGCTGCCAAAGTTGTTACTATGTAAACAGTGCAAAGTGTAACATTCAAATACATCCAACTTTAGACCTGAAACACAATGTCTGCAGGTGTTAGACCTGAAACACAATGTCTGCAGGTGTTAGACCTGTAACACAATGTCTGCAGGTGTTAGACCTGTAACACAATGTCTGCAGGTGTTAGACCTGAAACACAATGTCTGCAGGTGTTAGACCTGTAACACAATGTCTGCAGGTGTTAGACTTGAAACACAATGTCTGCAGGTGTTAGACCTGTAACACAATGTCTGCAGGTGTTAGACCTGTAGCACAATGTCTGCAGGTGTTAGACCTGCAACACAATGTCTGCAGGTGTTAGACCTGCAACACAATGTCTGCAGGTGTTAGACCTGTAGCACAATGTCTGCAGGTGTTAGACCTGTAACACAATGTCTGCAGGTGTTAGACCTGCAACACAATGTCTGCAGGTGTTAGACCTGTAACACAATGTCTGCAGGTGCTAGACCTGCAACACAATGTCTGCAGGTGTTAGACCTGTAGCACAATGTCTGTAGGTGTTAGACCTGCAACACAATGTCTGCAGGTGTTAGACCTGTAGCACAATGTCTGCAGGTGTTAGACCTGCAACACAATGTCTGCAGGTGTTAGACCTGCAACACAATGTCTGCAGGTGTTAGACCTGTAGCACAATGTCTGCAGGTGTTAGACCTGTAACACAATGTCTGCAGGTGTTAGACCTGCAACACAATGTCTGCAGGTGTTAGACCTGTAGCACAATGTCTGCAGGTGTTAGACCTGCAACACAATGTCTGCAGGTGTTAGACCTGTAGCACAATGTCTGCAGGTGTTAGACCTGCAACACAATGTCTGCAGGTGTTAGACCTGCAACACCTGTAACACAAGTCAACACATATCATGTCTCTACTTCCAGCCAGAATAGGATTGTTCAGGCGTGAATTCTAAACCATTCGCCCCTGTTCACCCAGCAGTATTTGAGTACTTGGTTGTTTCACCAATTGGCTGGGTCGTATTAGAGGGACAGCTAGTAGGGCAAGGGGAAACTGTCAACCTGCTAACAGGAGTCGTGAGTAAGAGGGCCCTTTTTTGACAGGTGTTGACAGCGTCTGTCACACGGCAGCGTGCCCGGGAGACGGGAGGGGGTGAGAGGAGACGGGAGAGGATGGGAGAGGATTAGGATTAGAAGGGAGAGGGTGAGCAGAGAGGGTGAGATCTTGAGCAGATGCTGGAGAAGCAGACAGGTAGAACACCTGAGAGATCATCTCTGTCTCGTCCACAGACAGCCGCTGTCTGTCTGTCTCAACGCTGACAGCAGATATATTCAAAACTAAACTATAATACAAAAATCGCATGACGACTCGACTAGATTGATGATATAATTATATACAGTTTTCTGCTCTTCGTTCTGACGTTATGAATACACTTCGAAATTACATGTGTAGATTTATGAGTAGATTTAATGTGTAGATTTAGGAATTCTACAGATATTTTCAGATATTTTTTTTACATTAATCATAATGAATACAGTTTTTTTTTATAGATATTAAGTTCAGATTTTATTATGATAATTCCGTGCAACAGATATATAATATGTTAAAATTTGAAGATGATTCACTTTGAGCATTTCAAAATTTTGTATATAAAATAAAACAATTCTGAAAGTTACTTTTTCTAGCTTGTTGATATTATTAACAAAAAAGTTGAATTCAAATCGAAGAATTTATATTTTCGCTTCGAAGAGGAGGGCTTATTACCCCTCCTCTTCCCCCCTCTCTCCCAGTACAACGGGGGGCATGATACACGACTCGACAACACGGGAGTCGTGTATCATGCCGACAGTGTTGCCAGGTGCGGGGCATCACCAAGGGCGACAAAGCAATTTGTAACTGAAGGTGTTTTATGACTGACAGATACAAGCTTACAGGAAGGAGACGAAACATCCTGCAGTGCACACCTTGCAAGAATTGGGGCACCGAGACCGAGGACTACTACAATGCAGTCTCTAGATCTAGATTTGTACCTGTTGCAGAAATAGTTACTGTTACAAAACTCTGCATGGGGGGCACCCACGGCTCGAAGGCGGGCTCTCTCCCGCTGTGACGTTGCAGCATGAAGGGACCCCCCACTACCCACTAGACCTTCCCATAGCATGTATGATGCTGGTGAGTTAGCTACACTGGATGACCTTTCACCCTTTATCTAGTTCAAGGCTGACTGGGGGACGAGGCCCGCTGGTCTGTGTGGCTCTGGCGGCGGAGGGCGCCCTTTGGCACCGCCCCAGGTACATATATATATATATATATATATATATATATATATATATATATATATATATATATATATATATATATATATATATATATAATATAATATCAAGTTCTCTCAGTTTTATTGTCCCGTTCTGGTTTAACTTCCCCTCTTTAAGTGCCACAACGGCGTTTCCTCCACACCAAGGCTGGGACAACGCCCTTCACACAAGAGTGTCATCCCTCACCCAGCTCCATCCTCCCAGACCAATACCACACACACACACACACACGCACGCGCGCACATGCGCACACACTCACACACGCGCACTCACACACACACACACACACACACACACACACACACACACACACACACACACACAAACACATACCATGCATTCCATGCAAGCTGATGGAGAAGATTGTGCGAAAAAAGCTAGTGGAACATCTGGAGCGAAGGAACTTTGTAACACAACATCAACATGGGTTCAGGGATGGCAAGTCCTGCCTCACAGGATTAATTGAATTCTACGACCAGGCAACAAAAATCAGGCAAGAGAGAGGGGATGGGGCAGACTTCATATTTTTGGATTGCCAGAAATCCTTTGACACAGTACCACATAAGAGATTAGTGCACAAACAGGAGATGCAGGCAGGAATGAAAGGGAAGGTACTCCAGTGGATAAGGGAGTACCTAAGCAACAGAAGACAGTCACTGTGATGGGTGAGATCTCGGAGTGGCGAGGCGTCACCAGTGAAGTCCCACAGGGATCAGTCCTTGCGCTGATACTGTTTCTGATATATGTAAATGATCTCCCAGAGGAAATAGGCTTGTTTCTCTCAATGTTTGCTGATGATGCAAAAATTATGAGGAGGATTAAGACAGAAGATAGTATGAGGCTACAAGAGATCTCGGCAAACTGAAGGAATGGTCCAACAAATGGCTACCAAAGTTCAACCCAAGTAAAAGTAAGGTAATGAAACTAGGGGGAGAAATTAGAAGGTCATACACTGGATACCGAATGGGAGATGAAGTCCTTCACGAAACGGACAGAAAAAAAAGATCTAGGAGTTGATATCACGCTATACTTGTCTCCTGAAGCCCACATCAATAGAATAACATCGGCGGCGTATGCGAAGCTGGCTAACATTAGAACTACCTTCAAAAACCTGCGTAAGGAATCTTTCAGAACCTTGTATACCACGTATATAAGGCCAATCCTGGAGTATGCAGCCCCAGCATGGAGCCCGTACCTTGTCAGGCACAAGACGAAGCTGGAAAAAAGTTGAGGAATGCCACTAGGCTAGTCCCAGAACTAAGAGGCATAAGTTACAAGGAAAGACTGAGTGAACTGCACCTCACGTCGCTGTAAGACGAAGAGTTCGGGGAGAAATGATCATAACAAAATTTTTAGGGGAATTGACAGGGTAGACAAGGATGGATTATTTAACACGGGTGGTAAACGCACAAGGGAACACAGGTGGACGCTGAGTACCCAAATGAGCCACAGAGACATTAGAAAGAACTTTTTCAGTGTCAGAGTAGTTAGTAAATTAAATGCACTATTAAGTGATGTAGGAAGTGACTAGGTTACATTGGCCAGACTGGTAAATCTCTTTCCTCACGTTTAAAACAACATTCATACACAATTCGTATAGCCCAGCACTTCAGTGCATTGTATTTACATTCCAGTTTCTGTGATTATTCTGTCGACTTTAGAGGGGCGAAATGTATTGTTAAAAGTATGGGTTTCGTTGAACAAAATGTGATCGAGTCCGCTCTGATCAAACATGGTAACAACAGTCTTAATGTGAGTCCTGGTATGTACAAATTAGATCCCCATATAAGCTTCAATATAGCATATCAATACAATATAGCATCCATTCAACCCCTTTTTCATCCCCCTTTTATCTGTAGGGTTCCCCTTTCTTATTCTTGTATATAGGTTAATAGGCCTTTATTCTTATGTTCTTGGTGGTCAGGTGACCTGCCTGGCGGATATAAGGCTGCCATCCACGTTTTCTTCTGCATTCTAAACTGCTCTGATGAAGGCGAACTGAGCCGAAAACGCATTTAGCATTCTCTTTTTTTTCACATGTGGTTTTTCCACATACTTGGATCAGTGTTTTTGTGATCGTTGTTGCATATATATATATACAACTTAACAGTGAAGAGAACAGCTGCGTCCCTTCTTCATGCTGCAACGTCACATCGAGAGAGAGCCCGTCTTCGAGCAGTGGGTGCCCCCCATGCAGGGTATTGTCGTGTAACAGTAATTTCTGCAACAGATACAAATTTAGACCTTAGAGACTGCATTGTAGTAGTCCTTGATCTCAGTGCCCCAATTCACAATGAGTACAGGTGTATTTGCAACGAGGTAGAAACTGAGCAATAAGGCTTACAAGGTGTGCATTGCAGGATGTCCAAAGGATTGGCATGCAAGACACTGAAGTTAACATCATCAAGAGAAGACCTTCCAGTACCCAGCAGAGAGAGAACCTCGATTTATTCTGGCCTAAAAGTCTGACAGTCCTGTGCATTACACACAGGGTATCGCAATATACCCCTGGAAGAGAGACATGCTGAGAAATAGAGACAGACGCAGAAAAAGAGTGAAAGGGCACACCACCTCCCCTTCTTTCGACATCACCCGACCTGTCTCCTCACTCACTCACAAAATTAGCAACACCACTCAGCCTGTTGCATACCTCTTTCTTCATGCTGAACAAGTAAAGGGCAATGGCTGTTGTAACTCTTGTGGGGTAACCACTGATTTCCCCCACCTTGACCTCTCATTCCCACCTTCACTTCTCACCCCCACCTTCACCTCTCACCCCCACCTTCCTCACCACGCGGTTAGAGGTGAATTAGACCAAGAGATCGCGACCTCTTGGTCTTGGGCAGAGCTCCGCTTCTGGTGTTTGGTATGCATAGGTAAGAGTATACCTGTGTCTTGAGGAGGAAACACAGCACCTAAGATATAGAGACAGACCTGACGTCCGACCTCGCCAGGATCTTACCCGAATACTGCAGGCCTAAATATTTTGTCTGTACATCCTAGGTGCTCTATTACCCTCAGAACCCCTGACCGCAGATAGCGAATTTTGCCCAAAACTCAGAGTTCGCGATCTGTCGTCAAACCCCCTACTCTCCTTCACCTCTCGTCCACCGGTATGCCTTGGGCTACATTTTCCTGTGAAATAATCCATAAGTATAGAGAATTATATTAAAAAAAGGTTACAAATGTCTTAGTGTTTCGTAGATAATGACGTGTTACCGAAGGAGGGAACTCGTCTAGTATAAGTTATCGTAGCTATGTTAACTCTGGGGCGTTTACAGCTGCGTCAGTTTCATTTTCTGTAAATGCAGTCCGACTGTTTGCGCGTTACCCATAGGAACTTCAAGATCAATAAAGTGTTTAATAACTTGAGTTAACTATTTGGTTTGACATGAGAGAATGTGGCTGGGAGAGGGTCCAGTGGTCTGGGGGTTGTCCTGACGGGTGGGTATCCCCCTTACATGATGTGGTGAGTATCCCTCTTACATGATGTGGTGGGTATCCCCCTTACATGATGTGGTGGGCATCCCCCTTACATCATGTGGTGAGTATCCCCGTTACATCAAGTGGAACAACTGTCATATGAGACCTCATGGGCCACATTTTTCTTTCATCCAGCCTGTCCTCAGAAAAGAGGCTTCAAAGCCACATTCAACTGTCCTCTGGGTGACTAGTGGACACAAGAGCTCGTCCTCTCTCGACCCGCCTCTCCCTCTCGACCCGCCTCTCCCTCTCGACCCCTCTCCCTCTCCACCCCTCTCCCTCTCGACCACCCTCTCCCTCTCAACCCTCTCATCAGCGGCGCAAGTCCCAAGTTTGCGCCAAATTTGGTGCCATATCAAAAGAGCAGCATAAAAGAGGAAACCCAGAGAGCTTCGCTGAAACTATTTCTCTCTGGTACATTCCTGGACATTCGTTTCTTCTAGCATTCGCGTGTTTACTTACGAAACCTGTACATCTTTCCTCAGATGTCTTAATCTGAGGAACTATTTGTAATCTTAAACTCTTTAATAAAACTGTCTCAGAAGTGTTTGCCGCCGTGTTTGAGAAAAGATGTAGAGGTTCCGTAAGTAGCGCTTTGGAAGTCGTGAACTTGGTAAGCAATGTAACCTGCCACGAGGAAGAGAGAGAGAGAGAGAGAGAGAGAAAGAGAGAGAGAGAGAGAGAGAAAGAGAAAGAGAAAGAGAAAGAGAAAGAGAGAGAGAGAGAGAGAGAGAGAGAGAGAGAGAGAGAGAGAGAGAGAGAGAGAGAGAGAGAGAGAGAAAGAGAGAGAGAAAGAGAGAGAGAGAGAGAGAGAGAGAGAGAGGGAGAGAGAGAGAGAGAGAGAGAGAGAGAGAGAGAGAGAGAGAGAGAGAGAGAGAGAGAGAGAGAGGGAGAGGGAGGAGACTGACAAACAACAGATCACCGGAAAAACATGAAGACATAAATATATTGCTCAATACAACAATACACCCAGTCAACACTGTATGGCGACCCACATACACAACACAATACACCCAGCGACACAATACTGTTTGGTCACTCAGCCTCACAACACAACACCTACACATAAAAACACACACAATTGAAGGGCGTGTGTTACAAACATTATTGGAAAAACATGTGATAAAATACAAAATATGAAGACAATATACGATATACACTAGAGTGCATATATATATGACATACACCAGGTATGATATGTACTTGATATGAAGTATACTAAATAGCGTGTATGAGATACACCAGGGGAGTGTTTATGATATATGATATACACTATAGGGGGTGTATATTTAAAGATCATGGTCAGCTCTTTCGAATACACTCACATCACAAGTAACGAATACGCTCACAAGTAACGAATACACTCACAGGTAACGAATACACTCACAAGTAACGAATACACTCACAGGTAACGAATACACTCACAAGTAACGAATACACTCACAAGTAACGAATACACTCACAGGTAACGAATACACTCACAAGTAACGAATACACTCACAAGTAACGAATACACTCACAAGTAACGAATACACTCACAGGTAACGTTGACCGTTAATTACAACAGCCGTTATTGGAGAGAGCAGGAAACCTCTACTTAGACTAGTGAAGCACCCCCCCCCCCACCAGGCCAGCTCGCCTGCCCAGGCTGCGCCCCACAACAGTTGACTGACTCCAGCGGCAGCACCACCAACGCTGCCTTAGCCAACCACCGTCGAGCCGTTTGGGCTGCCTGTAGTGACACCTTACCCCATTATCTTTTGAGGAATATTTGTGTATTTGTATAACACTAGTAATGACGTTTGAATAATTTATTAATTTTATTATTATTATTATTATTATTATTATTATTATAGATATCAATATCAAATATTGTAATGTCTAGAGATGTAGAAAGGGAAAAACATTTGTTTAAATCTTGACCGGAGTGTTCAACATGGGAGAGACCACACAGCACGGAATCATTGTAAACAAATCCATGTATCAGATGAGCACACAGGACCGTGAGTATACCTGGAGTATACTGTGAGTATACCTGGGGTATACCTGAGTATACCTGGAGTATACCTGATGCATACCTGGAGTATACCTGGAGTGGGTTCTGTGAGTTCTTCTACTCCCCCAAGTCCAGCCCGAGGCCAGGCTCGACTTGTGAGAGTTTGGTCCAACAGGCTGTTGCTTGGAGCGGCCCGCAGGCCCACATACCCACCACAGCCCGGTTGGTCCGGCACTCCTTGGAGGAACGTGTCTTATTTCTCTCGTGAAGAAATTCACTTTCGTTCCAGTAATATTTCTAAAGTTTGGTCTTGAGAATACAAGGTGAAGTATCACTAAGGCCTCCACCCTGTCCCCTTGTGTGGGCCTTGTGGTCAGGCCCGCACCGTCTAGGTCCAGGTTTCATCAGGCATTTCCCTGCCTATTTACGAAGCCTGTACATCTTTTCTCAATTATGACATGTAGGTTGTAGTAGTAAGCAAACCTCAGACCTAACCTCTAACTCTAACAGACCACTAACCCCTGTAGAGGTTAGAAGCTACGCAATCCGATCCTTTCTTTAAGAAGTTTATTGCTCCACAAATACGAAGTCAAAATGCCAAATCATGTTATGGCACGACCACCTGGGTAGCAGTTGTTCCCCGAGGGAGAGAGTAATAGACGGGTGGAACAGTGGAGCCGCCGCCGCCCCGGCCACTGAAGCAACACTAGTGATCTGCTTTAAGACGTACCTTTAAAACCTGATCACAGGTAATGGGTGAGAGGTCTCTCCACCCCCCTGCATGGCTCTCTGCACCCCCCCCCCCCGACCATCCCCCTGCACTGTGTGTGTGTGTGCGCGCGTGCGTGTGTGTGTGTGAGAGACATGGTACCCTATTTCGCATTAAAGACTCCTATGCAAACTTTAGGACAATGCTGCTGTAACTGAAAAAGTGTCTGGATAAATATATGGGTACCTCATGGGCAGGAAAACGAGGGCAATGGTGAGGGGGAGAGAGAGAGACGTTGGAGTGGCCAAAGGTTACAAATGGTGTTTGCAAACGGTGCATGAGTCAAAAAACGAAGGTGTGAAGCTACAGAAAGATCCAGATGGGTGCCAGCGTGTTTGACAGATGGTTACTTGAGTTTAATCTTGACAAGTGCAAAGTAATGAAGAGAGGAGAGGGAAACAGAAGAACCCCAGGGACAAGATATAGAAAGAGGATCTGGTAGTATTCTGTGTCGCGCCCTCTCTTCCTTCCTGCCTGCCTGCCTTCCTACCTACCTTCCTGCCTCCCCCTACCCCACACTTCCACCCCCTCCTCTCGTGCTCATCACATAATGAGTGCATTAGTAATTACCCCGGAGTTGGTCACCGGTCGCCACCCACCGGCCCAAGGCACCAGCAGCAGGCTGAGGTCGCGCGCGAGCCTTGGTGGGTGTGGCTCTCTCTCTTACCCCTTGTATACCACACTACCTACACCAGCTGATTCTCTGGGACCCGCGTGTGTGGCGCTAACACCTGGGGGTGTGGAGGCCACATCATGCACCACACACACCCCTCTTACACCCACCACCTGGGGGACGGAAGCTACACCCTCCCACACCCACTACCATAGCAAGGGTCACTGCAGCGTCGCTCGGGTTGGATATCCAATAGACTATGCTCGTGGCTAAGTGTACATGGGCGCTGGTGGGGAGGTGGGTGGTGGGGTGGGTGGGGCCCTGGTGGGGAGGTGGGTGGGGCGCTGGGGATTGCGGCTTGAACCAGAAAGCAATTAGTTCCAACATTGATTTTTCAAGAACTTGCTATTTTAGTAGGTTGTGACTTATCTCCTGGGCCCCCTAACCTTAACATTATATTCCCCCCTCACTGACCCCTTCACCCTTTCCTACCTGCCCCCCCCCCACCCCTCTCCACCCGCTCGTGTCAAACCAAACCCGAATCAACCCCTCACACCTCCACCCGCCCGTTAGGGGTGTGGAAGGGCGCGCCCACCACACTGCCTTCCCCAGGATGGTGTGGAGGGGGGCTCCACCCCCACAATAGACTGCCCCCCCCAACCCCCACAATAGACCGCCCCCCACCCCCACAATAGGCCGCCCTCCACCCCCACAATAGACCGCCCCCCACCCCCACAATAGGCCGCCCTCCACCCCCACAATAGACCGCCCCCCACCCCCACAATAGGCCGCCCTCCACCCCCACAATAGACCGCGCCCCCCCCCCACAATAGACCGCCCCCCACCCCCACAATAGACCGCCCCCCACCCCACAATAGACCGCCCCCCACCCCCCCCCCCACAATAGACCGCCCCCCACCCCACAATAGACCGCCCCCCACCCCACAATAGACCGCCCCCCACCCCCACAATAGACCGCCCCCCACCCCCCACAATAGACCCACTGCCGTCCGCCCTGACCTTGACCCACAACGCCAGACTGTGCAGCACGAACCTATCTTATGTTGCTGTCTGATCCCCACACTTAGGTGTGTGGCGTAATCCGAACACATTCTCTCTATAATCCGAACACGTTCTCTCTATAATCCGAACACGTTCTCTCTATAATCCGAACATGTTATTTTTGGTAATTATTGGATATTTGGTGTGTGTTGGGGTCAGGAGCACTGTGTTGGGGTCAGGAGCACTGTGATGGGGTCAGGAGCACTGTGATGGGGGTCAGCAGCACTGTGATGGGGGGTCAGCAGCACTGTGATGGGGTCAGCAGCACTGTGATGGGGTCAGCAGCACTGTTATGGGGTCAGCAGCACTGTGATGGGGTCAGGAGCACTGTGATGGGGGTCAGCAGCACTGTGATGGGGTCAACAGCACTGTGATGGGGTCAGCAGCACTGTGATCGGGTCAACAGCACTGTGATGGGGTCAGGAGCACTGTGATGGGGTCAGGAGCACTGTGATAGGGTCAGCAGCACTGTGATGGGGTCAACAGCACTGTGATGGGGGTCAGGAGCACTGTGATGGGGTCAGGAGCACTGTGATGGGGTCAGGAGCACTGTGATGGGGTCAGGAGCACTGTGATGGGGTCAGCAGCACTGTGATGGGATAAGAAGCACTGTGATGGGGTCAGGAGCACTGTGATGGGGGTCAGAAGCACTGTGATGGGGTCAGCAGCACTGTGATGGGATAAGAAGCACTGTGATGGGGTCAGGAGCACTGTGATGGGGGTCAGGAGCACTGTGATGGGGTCAGCAGCACTGTGATGGGGTCAAGAGCACTGTGATGGGGTCAGGAGCACTGTGATGGGGGTCAGCAGCACTGTGATGGGGTCAGGAGCCCTGTAAAGGGGTCAGCAGCACTGTGATCGGGTCAGTAGCCCTGTAATGGGGTCAGCAGCACTGTGATCGGGTCAGAAGCCCTGTAATGGGGTCAGCAGCACTGTGATGGGGTCAGCAGCACTGTGATCGGGTCAGTAGCACTGTAATGGGGTCAGCAGCACTGTGATCGGGTCAGCAGCACTGTGATCGGGTCAGCAGCACTGTGATGGGGTCACAAATAAATGAAGAAGAACTAATCAAGAACAACACAGTCACAAACACAACACAAAACAAACACAACAAACCTTGACCACAACTTCATTAAAGTAAAAACGAAAAGTTCACTCCGCGGACCCAAAACACACGCTCAACGGGAGACAACAATCAATACATCTAACGTCAACAATTTTGTCTGGGACAAAAACCATGAACTACCTCCCAAGGGAAACAGCACTGAGGCCCTCAAACTTTCAACACAAGGTATGGAGAGAATGAAAGCAGATATACACAAAATATGCATTAAACATGTTCCACATGAAATAATGTGGAGGAAAAGGCTATATATTATATATATATATATTATATATATATATATATATATATATATATATATATATATATATATATATATATATATATATATATATATATATATATATATATATAACTGAAAACTCACACCCCAGAAGGTGTATATATGTATATATATATATATATATATATATATATATATATATATATATATATATATATAATATATATAGTGGCAGGCATAACTGGAGAGGGTTCTGAGAGTTCCTCCACTCCACAAGCTCGACTTATGATAACTTGGTCCAACAGGCTGTTGCTTGGAGGTGACATCCCACAGACTCTGAACGCTGCTGACATCACCCACGTCATCAGGAAGGTAGTGAAGCACTGGCTCCAAGCCATCAGTCACTCTGACATCACACAGAATTACGGTTTTGTGACAGGATGCTAAGAAGCATCGTCCCAGTTAAATGGAAAAGACTTTCTCAACTACTTGATCAATATATAACAAACCAAAATGCTAATGTTGTATACAAATATCTTACAAAAGCATTAGATAAATATGACCATCGAATAATAGCTCGTAAAATAAAGGCAACGAAAGTAACAGGTTATCTTGAGTTATCTTAAGATGATTTCGGGGCTTAGCGTCCCCGCGGCCCGGTCCTCGACGGGGCGAGGTAGAGAAGTAGGTTTTAAACATGATAAGAAATGATTCACAAAGATTAGCGGTAAATTAAACAAACTCCAGCCAGAGTACGGTACGAAGCTCGTCCCCATGTGGTGTACGGTCCTCGCCTCCTCACCCAAGGGGGGTAGAAATAGCCTAAGCTACTCTATCCCTTTGAGATGTATTTCTTGCTTATCTCAATAATCATACTTGAACTTGAACTTGAACTCCTCACCCATACAAGACATACACAGGAATACAAAAATACCAAAAAATATTAACACAGTTTCGTGTCATCCTTCGCTGACGACACCAAATTAGCTATGGAATAGGCTCAAGGGAAGACGCAGAAACAATTGCAATGTTAAGTTATCAAGGTCTTAAAGTAGGTACCGGAAAATGATAGAGGGACTAAGTGACAGACCTTGGAATAATAATGTCAGAAGGTCTAACGTTTAGAGGTCACAATAAAGCAAACAGCAGCAGCCGTTTGTATGCGGGACGGGCTGCTTCACAAGCCGTACCCTTCCCACTAGTAGAATCTAAATCCTGCAGCCCGTCCTCGCATACAAAGATCCAAGCTCGTTAATCCAGCCGCCAAGCCCCCTGTTTATGAATGAAAAGCGGTTTACACGCGACTCACAACTGATGACCTCCGAATACTTCCGGAACAAGTGCTTCGCTCACGTCCTCTGTTCGAACCACAATTCGAGAAATGCTTCACCCACATACTTCAAATACAAATAATCGCCAACAGAACCTAAACACCTAACCTAACCTATGCCTAACTAAACAGAAAACTTTTATGTATAATAATATTAATTTATATACGAGAACAAACCAATTTTTAATACACAATATGTTAAAATTTATGAATGAGTCTGGGGAGGACGGCCGCTGCTTTAACCAGCCAAGTGTGAAGACGGATTGAAACCTGAGCTAGAGTCGAATTATGATGTAATAGTGACGTCACACTATTAGGTCGGGATGGGTTAGGTATACGTATAGAATATCGATGATGTAAAAGTGGTGAAAATATGCTCAGGTTTTAGACCCTATTCCTTCACAGATTATTACGGAAATATAATACGCAAAAGTAGAATTCCCGCATTACTGATTTTGTTCACGGTCATGGGATGGATGAGTGAATTACAGTTGACTAATCCGTACAGCGTTGTAATAGTCAATCAGACGGTATCTAGGGGGCTTTTTTTTTTTTGCAGGGATATTCCTGCGCGGGCCCCTAAGCCTCTGGCTGACTCACTAAGTGTTGCTTGTTTCTGTTTTACTTGGGCGGAGTGTGAGTATTTATGACTCGTATGGTCGCTTCAGTAAGAGTTTTCTAGGGTGCTGATGCCAATGTCCTCGCTAACCAAGACTCCACATCCTACCCTTCTGTCCTTACCTACCCACCCGTCACAACTAACGTGTAATGAACTACATTTTATTTTTTAGATTTTGTTAAAAGTATACAATCATGTAGTACCTTCAACTGTCCTGGATTGTATATACTCTTATTTTCTTTTGGGGAAGGGAACAATCTTTTGCTGGTGCTGGTGGTGGTATGAACTTCCTTACATTTGTGTTATATGTGATGAATACATCCTTCCCCACACACACCATATTTTGAATCATAATCAGGTTCACATAGATCCTCTTGTTGTACTTTAAAATATATTTCTTCACACATCTTGAATCAAGTGGATTAACTCATTAGCTTCCCCCCCCTCACCTCTTTTTAGTCTAATTGCTGAAGCTATATAGAGCTCAGAAACTCTATCCTCTCTCCCCTCCCCAGACTCTGCAAGTTCAGTTTCATCCTTATGGCATCTTTCCAATTTCTCGTCCATCCTTGAATAGTTCTCATGGCTTCAATTTCCAACTTCAAGTTAAGTTGCCATTCGCCATAACAAGAAGTGAGAAGTACAGCATAATAATAGATAAGTGGCCTCACAGTACAGTACCACTGTGGAGTATACATCACATATGACTTCACCGACGCTTTTGGGCTCCGGAAGGAGACGGGAAAAACTGGGTGTATATTTTCTCTCTCTCTCTCTCTCTCTCTCTCTCTCTCTCTCTCTCTCTCTCTCTCTCTCTCTCTCTCTCTCTCTCTCTCTCTCTCTCTCTCTCTTTCGTACACACGGACAAGTACACAAGGGCGAGGCCACAAGACATACACGGACACACTCACGTACAGGCCTACCTCTATGGCTGCCTACACCCCCAACACTGCGGTCACGAACATTATTATTTCACTACACGTGAGGGCTACATGTGTCCATCGTGCCCCCAGCCCGCTGTGGCGACTTCTCCAGGTCCACCTGGCTAAGGGCGAGGCTCGCCACTGAAGTCACCCATGCAGTTAGTAGCCAGAGCCAGCGGTGCTTAACCTCACTGACAACGTGACGTGGATATCATCCACCTCCTCCACACCTTTATATCCCCCCACATGGTTATTTACCCTATTATTATGTAACCCATATTTACTTAAGGCCGCCAGAGCTCACTAGTGTCTGGACTTCGTTAACAAGATAGTCATCTTTCAACAGTTTGGTTCATTTATTATGCACCCTAAAGCTATCCTGTGGGTAGTTGAAGACCCCAATACCCATCCTGTGGGTAGCTGAAGACCCCAATACCCATCCTGTGGGTAGTTGAAGACCCCATGCCCATCCTGTGGGTAGTTGAAGACCCCGTACCCATCCTGTGGGTAGGTGAAGACCCCATACCCATCCTGTGGGTAGCTGAAGACCCCATGCCCATCCTGTGGGTAGTTGAAGACCCCATGCCCATCCTGTGGGTAGCTGAAGACCCCGTACCCATTATGTGGGTAGTTGAAGACCCCATGCCCATCCTGTGGGTAGCTGAAGACCCCGTACCCATTATGTGGGTAGCTGAAGACCCCGTACCCATTATGTGGGTAGCTGAAGACCCCGTACCCATTATGTGGGTAGCTGGAGACCCATGCCCTCTATGCGGTGGTCGGTTGAGGACCCCATACCCATACTTTTGACCATAGTGAAAAAGCTTACAAAGGGACATAATGGGCTCAGGAACAAGCACAGGCGTCTTGACAACTGGTACCCTAGTTCCAGCGTCCGGTCGACCCACATCTGAGGAGGCTTATCCCGTGTGTACACTGTCCCCCCCCCCCCCTCCCCCTCCACCTACTTACTGTCCCACAGCCAAGTCCCATCCTGTTCCATCCTGTCCCCAAGTCCCATCCTGTTTTTGTTTTTTTTTAGCAAAATTTGTAACTGCATTTTGCTCCGTTAGTCTTCCTACATTTCCATTTTCTCGTTCTTTTGGTTTACTTGATGTCTTTTTTTTTAAGGGGTAAACTAAAAAAAAAATTTCGTTTTCAAATTTTATTTGTTTCGTTTCAGTCATTATTATGTGTTTATGTATGTTGTTTTGGTTTGTTTTGAAGACAGAATTTCTTACAAATATCATTGGAAATTTATTTGCTTGGTGTCTTTAGAAAGCTAAAATACGCTTCAATTAAATGTGTTTTTTTTTATTTTCTAATTAAAAAAGTATGAATTTGGAAATAAAGATATCCAAATTAACTATTTGGATCTTAAATAAAATCATAGACTAACTTTGTAGCGCCTTTTACGTTGTGCAGCGTCTGAATACTTCATCAAACTCCTTGTTAAGGAATCCCAACGAGCAAATTAATTATGCTGACGGTGTAATAATCCAGACCACCGAGTGTTGTTGTTTTTGTCAGCTACGGGGAACAAAAAATTGCACGCAGCACGGGCTAAGGTAAACCCGTAGTGGACTTATCTGGTACAGGAGATGTGGTATGCGTTAACCACAAAAACATCCTTAACTCTGTATTAGAAACATGTCAGCATACCTAGGCCTAACAGTCCTTAGGTATACTTAGGCTTAGGTATACTAGGTATACTGGCCTAGCTCTGACTATAGACAGAATCACAACTTTTAAGATCACGAATTGGCGCTCGTCTAGACGAGAAGAAGCTGTTCGCAAGATGCAGCTGAGCTGTAGGAGGGCTCTCAGCTTGATTATGTAACCAAATTCAAAATATATTGGTCTTGAGGTGCCGCTGTACTGCTACGGTGTAGCCAGACTCAGTCGCGCTCAGAGGCGCTCAGAGCTCTCAAGGTCGTGGCTGGCTACCACCCCATGGCTGTAGCGCAAAGGTCTGAATTGCAAAAATTATATGCTGTCACGTATATTAGTTCCTTAATTAATTAGGCCGCACCACTGTTAGTTATGAGGGCTGGAAACGAAGCTGTGGGAACTATCTTCGGATGTCCCCGTACAACAAAATTACAATGCACAAGAAAGGAACTCATTATCCCACATGTTAAGGACAGCATCTTATACATCAATGCCTTAATTGACATCCATTTACAAATGCCAGCCCAGCACAGATGCCCTCCACGCCTTCTTTATCAGACGCCAACATCCCTCAAAATATTTGACTAAAACGGAAACTGTATCAGGCTCGTGAACCTTACCAATATAGACAACAACGGCACTTGCCTTCACCGTGAGGGAGCCCTCCCTTCCCACCCATGCATATAATTAAAAATCGACCCAGGATCTAAGCCAGAGGGAGCAGGACCTCTGCTGACAGAGCGCTCCCGAGGCATTTCCAGCGAGTCCCGCACCGCTCCTCCGCGCCTGATGCAAGGGCGGTTCTGGGAGCGGGAGACGGTTCCTTCGGGTAAATAACTGGCTTCTATGCTACACACACTTCCTGACTATACTTGTTCCACTCAGACCAGTGCATGTGTCCAAGCTGACACTCAGATGATCCACTACCACTCATAGGATGGGTATGGGGTCCACTACCACTCTCAGGATGGGTAGGGAATCAATAATTTTGAACTGAACTCCATTTAAAAGGAAACTATTGACGCGTCCTGCTCCATTTTCTATAACAAGGCGAGCCGAAATTCTTTTCTAGTCTCTCGCCCACTAAATCCTCCTCCTCTTGTTCATCCTCCTCCTATCCCCATTGTTTCTCTCTCTCTCTCTCTCTCTCTCTCTCTCTCTCTCTCTCTCTCTCTCTCTCTCTCTCTCTCTCTCTCTCTCTCTCTCTCCCTCCCACTCAATTCCTTCCACCCCTCTTCCCTATCCAAAGCAACAGAGGTCCGTTAACATCATTCCCAAGTAACGACAACAGCAGTCTCTTGCACGATTCGACAAACAGCGTTATCAACAGTGGCTTAACTGTCACCAGAACGTCAATAACGGCGTCCGAGGACCCAAGCGTAACCAATTATACCAATGTGGAACCAGTCGTGATAACAGGTGTCAGAGGTATCACTAGCAATAATGTTTATTATTGCAATGGTATTGACAATAATCATTGCCAAGTATACCAACACTTGTCTGTAAAACTGTTTTATATACACGGTATTTCTTGTCAACCCGCCGTAATACACTGAATCACAGCGTCTACATAACCCTGGACAACGTGGTTGCAGAACAGGGCGCTCTTACCTGTCATAGTTGTTGGACCACTATGACATGGCCTTACATGCCATGGAAGACGAGGAAAACGCTGATGTAATAATACACAGATGTCACAAAAGCCTTCGACAATGTGACCATGGTGTTATTGCCCACAAAATGCGCTCAAAGGGAATTACTGGAAAAATAGGAAGATGAATTTTCAATTTCCTTGTAGAACCTAGAAAGTTAAATCCGGATCACCCATCGTGAAAAGTTCAGTCCCACATAGTACTGTGCTAGCTCCAGTACTCATTCTCATTCTCTCTCCCTTTCTCTCTAGATCAAGTGTCACAAGATAACGCGCCTCGCTAGCAACATTTTTTCTGGGTTCGAGTCCTGGCCTGGAAGGATTGTCTTGACAACATTCCTTAGAACTGCTCGCCCCTTTTCACCCAGCAGCAATTGGAGACCTGGTTCTAAACCGATTCGCGAGCTGTGTTCCATGGAACAACTAGTATGATAAGGCTTATCATGATCTATGGGAAGATGAAGCTCTCGGCCAGCTGACCTTAGTCCGTAGTCGTCTCTTGCCCATCTTTGTAAAAAAAAAAAAAAAAAAAAAAAAAAAATTGCCCCTAGGCGGGACTTGTGGGAGTAGAACTCCAGGTATACTCCAGGTATATGCCAAGCCATTACGGCATGTGTTCAAGTTCAAAGAATGTACATATACAGTACAGTATAATGCTTCACTATGTATGTCACATTTGGTCCAATTCAGCTCGCCCAAAAGACAAAGTCGATCACACGTAAAAAGGGTTATTTTAACCTTACAGCGGTTATCGTAATCTTTACCGGTGGTCGTTATCTTAAGCTTTACCGGTGGTCGTTATCTTAAGCTTTACCGGTGGTCGTTATCTCAAGCTTTACCAGTAGTCGCTCAAAATACAAAATAAAACTTGCTGATCAAAAATATCTATATTATACACTGGAAAGAATAATTATTAAAACTTATTTTTAACAATTTCAATCGATAACACAGTTTGCAAGACTATCAGCTAAATTTACCGGAATTTACCCGAGAGCCACTATCTCTAGTGGCCTTGACAAGGACAGGAAGCCAGCGGGCTGTCAAAGATCCCTCCAAATGTCATGATTTTATCTATTTAGATATTACATTACAGCAGTGTTTTGGCATTTACGGCTTCGACGGGTAGGCGGTTCCGGTTTATAACCCTACGGGTGAAAATGGACAAACTGGTATAGGCCTAACAGTGGTCAAAAGAATACACAGATCCCCATAGGCCTATTACAGTGACTTTTCCAAGGATGCAACCGACGACAATTGCCTAACTCACAGGTACCTATATTTTACGTCTAAGTGAATAGTTGCATCAGGTGAAAGGAAACATGCTCAACCGTCTCTGTCCTGCCCGGGAATTGAACCCGGGTCCCTCGAGTGTGAGCAGAAGCCCAAGTTTTAGTTGCAGTATGTGTGTATATATATATATATATATATATATATATATATATATATATATATATATATATATATATATATATATATATATATATATATATATATATATATATACTGTATGTTCTTATCCTTCCGTGGGCGGATATATATCTGCTGAAATATATCATACAAGAATAAGAGTAATTAGCACGGGATAACTAAGAGTGAGAATGGCTGTGTGTATGTATAATATAGTGTCATGTATACTCACCAGAGCAGGTGTAGCGGCAGCTTCGAGCAGTCGGCAGGTACCGGGGTTTATATATATTTTATCTCTGTGTGCCACACTTACACAAGGACTATTTCATTTTCACGAGATAGCGCTGAGCATGGTGGAACACACTAGGGGAGAGTGTAGTGGAACACACTAGGGGAGAGTGTAGTGGAACACACTAGGGGAGAGTGTAGTGGAATACACTAGGGGAGAGTGTAGTGGAACACACTAGGGGAGAGTGTAGTGGAACACACTAGGGGAGAGTGTAGTGGAACACACTAGGAGGGAGCGTGGTGGACCACACTAGGGTAGAGTGGTGGAAGACACAAGGTATGCGCAAGAGCAGCAGCACGTGCTAGAGGGCCTCTAGGCTGGCTTGAGTATTGCTTGACTCGCCTGCAGCGCCCGACTGAGAGCCTCGCTCAGGTCGGGATCAATGCCGACCGCGCTCAACACCACAGTTGCCACGCACTCATTTACCGAACTAAGTATTTCCCGCATACAATGAGAATACACAATATTTTTTATTACACCTAAAATTAATAGTTATGCATCTCACACTTGCCGATTTAAAATAGATGATATTGTCCCTTAGGCTCAACTTATAACAAGGAAA
Organism: Procambarus clarkii; assembly: GCF_040958095.1. NCBI lineage: Eukaryota > Metazoa > Arthropoda > Malacostraca > Decapoda > Cambaridae > Procambarus > Procambarus clarkii. Next base: position 26,499,446 of record NC_091168.1, on the reverse strand, counting down.
AGAATGATTCCACAAGCCACTGCAGAGAGCGTTTCACAGCGCACGATACAGACGCACGTTTTCCATTCAACATACATAAGAGGCTTCTTCGAGATTCAGATTACTGAACTACGATCACTTAAGGAATTCACTCTGCCTTACAATTTATGCAAGCAGTTTATTTCCATTACATCACATGAATTATGTTCCATCCACCCCCCAACACACACACATATACAAATTTTATATATATATATATATATATATATATATATATATATATATATATATATATATATATATATATATATATATAATCACTATCAATTGCACTACTGGGCTAGCCATAAAAGGGAAGGCTTCCTAGGCAACTAACAGCTGCCCAATTGAACGTGCCTTCACCGGGCTGCCATTCGACCACAAGGAAATTAGTTAACTACCTTGTGACCTGTAAAGTGTGGTTACCCGCTGGCCAGAGTGTAGGCAGGCCTATTGTAAAATCCTGGTTGGGCACCGGTTCGGGCCTCTTGAACCTCTCAGTGAATTCAGTAGAGTTCCGGGTTGATAGGCTTTTGTCCTATTGTGGCTGAGTGGGTTAAGGTACGTGTCTGGGAATCATTACAACGCCGGTTCAAGTCACCTTATTGCCCCAAAGTGATTTTTTCATTGATATATCATATGCCATCGTGATTTTTTTTGCATATATATATATATATATATATATATATATATATATATATATATATATATATATATATATATATATATATATATATATATATATATATATATATAATGTATGTATGTGTATGTGTGATGATGAAAATTAGCTGATCACATTAATGCAGAATAACTACACTTGAAAGGTGAAAATACTGTTAAAACGTCTTCAAGCCAACTGGGCCATCTTTATTAGCAAAATGACACAGGAAGAGGCAGTAGAAAGATTAAATTAGTAGTCCACAAGCCATGGGAACGGAATTGAACGAGGGAGAGAGATGGGAGAAGCGGCCAGATGAATGACCATGCTCGATAATCCCCACAAAGACATCGACTGCAGCCCAAATTTGCTTACTGTAGGTGCGGCCTGCACATGACTGTAAAGCTGCCGCCCAGTTTGGTGGGTGTGGAGCACATGGCTGTAAAGCTGCCGCCCAGTTGGGTGGGTGTGGAGCACATGACTAAAGCTGCCGCCCAGTTGGGTGGGTGTGGAGCACATGACTGTAAAGCTGCCGCCCAGTTGGGTGGGTGTGGAGCACATGACTGTAAAGCTGCCGCCCAATTGGGTGGGTGTGCAGCAAGACTGTGTGACTCACCATAGATGTAAAGTGCCTTGTGAGCCTCTTGTTGAATCACTTGTGATATAGAAATATTATTGATATGTATCTGTGTAAATGATTGTACATATATGCACATTTGTATGTAACATTAGCAACTGTGTAATTCGCTTCAAAGATTGTCATTATGTACTTACCTAGTTGTGCTTGCGGGGGTTGAGCTCTGGCCCTTTGGCCCCGCCTCTCAACTGTCAATCAACTAATGTACAGGTTCCTGAGCCTACTGGGCTCTATCATATCTACACTTGAAACTGTGTATGGAGTCAGCCTCCACCACATCACTTCCTAATGCATTCCATTTGTCTTCTACTCTGACACTGAAAAAAAATCTTTCTAACGTCTCTATGGCTCATTTGGGCACTCAATTTCCACCTGTGTCCCCTAGTGTGTGTGCCCCTTGTGTTAAATAGTCTGTCTTTATCTACCCTATCAATTCCTCTGAGAATCTTGTATGTGGTGATCATGTCCCCTCTAACTCTTCTGTCTCCCAGTGACGCGAGGTTTAATTCCCGTAGTCTTTCCTCGTAGCTCATACCCCTCAGGTCGGGTACTAGTCTGGTAGCAAACCTTTGAACCTTTTCCAGTTTAGTCCTATGCCTGACTAGATATGGACTCCATGCTGGAGCTGCATACTCCAGGATTGGCCTGACATATGTGGTATATAATGTTCTGAAAGATTCCTTACACAAGTTTCTAAAGGCCGTTCTTATGTTAACCAACCTGGCATATGCCGCTGATGTTATTCTCTTGATATGAGCTTCAGGGGACAGGTCTGGCGTGATATCAACCCCCAGGTCTTTCTCTCTGACTCGAAGTATTTCATCTGCCAAATGATACCTTGTGTTTGGTCTCCTGCTCCCTACACCTATCTTCTATTACCTGCTTCCTACCCATTATTTGCCTCTAACCCTCTCCACCACCGCCCACGGGATGTAGGTTAGCTTAGCATTTTAAAAGCACCGAATCACCTTCTGTGGCTGAGTGTTCAATAAACCCTTGAACTATATGTTTAACACTTCTCTAACCCTGTCCATGGAGGACAGAAGAAAATGTATATATGCTGGTTAGCATTGCCAATCCTGCCCGAAACGCTGTGCGTACTAGTGGCTTTACAAGAATGTAAATACTGTACTATCCAATGTATTCTCGCAAACCCAATGTACCTTCTTGTATATATATAAATAAATAAATAAATAAATAAATAAATAAATAAATAAATAAATAAATTGTAAATGTGTGGCCACGTCTGTGGTAGAAAATAATAATAATAATAATAATAATAATAATAATAAAAATGCCCACGGGATGGGTATGGGGTGCATAATAAAGAAATTGCATAGCAGTGCCAGATAAAGAGATAAGGCGAAAACAAAGAGATACATAGGAATAATAACATAGTCGAAGGAATGTGAAAAGTTTCTGTGTAAGGCCTATTAATTTTAAATTCACTTAGAAAACGAACATTCCTTTCATGGCACACTAAAATATATTGTCTTAGGGATTATATAATAATTTATTATTTATTCGTTGTCGGGTGACAAGCAGCCAGTTCACACATATAGTACATGTTAGGTTTATATTGAGGTACCCCCACAGGGTCGAATTACTGACCTGCCCAGGATGCATACCCTCAACAAGCTGACTCCTTGGTACCAATTTACTGCCAGGCAGACAGAGGCATTAGGTGATAGGAAACTAACCCACCCATTTCTCTCCCACCCGTGATAAAAACCCAGAATTCTTAATTACAGTCATGATAGAACCCGACTTTATTACTGGCACCTTACATTATCCTAATGAAATAGCTAAATTTTACCTACCTGCAGTGCTACAGCATGCAGGGCACAAAAAACAAAATGCCTTACGAAGGAAAATTAAAATAAAACTTTCAACCCTTCTTGACCCTTGTTATTCATCCCCTGGTTCAAATTACAGATAACACCCTAAAATTTATTCTTATGGGTTCAGTGTCGATACTACCTGGTGCCGTTTTGCTGGCTGTCTCGCTATGTTTCACCTCAGGCTTGTTTATGCACTGCCCAAGATTGTCTTCAGATTGTGTTCTTGCCTTTCCTCATTTCCCGATGTCCCCTTTAGTCCATTTTTCTTTCGCCAAGGCTATTTTTGTTCGAGTACATAACATTTGTATTCTTAAATTCTTCCATGGCCACTAACGTGCATCATGTTTTGGGCACATCTCGAGTTATGCCTACTTTTAAGTTTTTTTCGTTTTCAAAATTGGGAAGTTGCCTCCCTTTCATCCTGTACTTTGTGACTTTTCGACTCCTATTCCCATCCCTACAACCTTGCACTTGCCGGTTAAAATCCAGAAGTCATTTTTCAATCTCTTGAAACTAGTTCTTCTTGCAATATATTCCTCTTCATGTGAGTGTGTGATTGTGTGAAACTGGCAATTGCTTGTTTGTAACAAGGAGTTGAAAGGGCTCTTGAGAAATTTTTGCAACACGAAATGAACTAGATCATTTTCCAAGGGGGTTGGATACAAACGTCATCATGGAGAATAAAGTATCCTTGGCATAGATTTTGGTATGTCATTGGGGTTCGACAGTGAAATTGGGTGGTTTAAGCATATCATGTAAGTTACACAATTTTATAGAACAAAGTCGAGAATTAGTAACATTTATATTCGTCTCACCATCAGCAATACATGGGTCTCCATGGACAGTAAACACACACATTACCACAGGGCACAATATAAGTCTTGCTACTCACCTTTGGGCAGAAGTGTAGCTTCAGAGGCCACAATCAACTTCCATTCAGAACATCAAAGTACTCTAGCCTTTCTCACCATGTCAAGACACCTGCCATGAGAGGAGTAGTTCACTGACACTATTATAATACTAAAAGAACTCATTGTCAAGAAAACAAAACTGTGTTCAAATGAAAATAAACATTTATTATATATGTATAAATATACAGTACTTGAATTATATGCCCACAGCATTTACATGCATGATACACAAAAACAATTATCAGCTGATATCAAACTCCCTCCAGTTAAGCCTAAGTGTATACAATTCAGTGTAACTGATCACTGTTATATGCAATTCCATGTAACTGAGCCCTGATGCATGCAATTTAGTGAAATTGATCCCTGGTGCATGTAATTCAGTGTAATTTATCACATAGTGCATTTAACACAATCACTAGTATATATAATTCAATAACACTACTTGTGTAACCATTTCTCATTTATTCACTAAACAAATATTCGTGCAAATTTACACACAATTCAATTCTTGGTATACTAATAAAACACACTTTGGCATATTATAACGACTGCATCAGACTGTCACATACTCAAAACAAATGTATTAACAGTATGATAACAATATCTAACAAATGTTTTAAATATTCATCTCAAAGTCATTAAACCATTAAGCATTCTATAAATGTTTGTCAAGGATGTGCAAATTTGTGCAATACAAAAATTACATATTTTTATGCAGTTTCATTTTGTGCAAGCTAATTAAAATATTAACTAACACAAAGTATGGATTAAGCAGGCACTGAAATTAAAAATAAAAATAAAAGTCTTTTGAGTGTATATTATACCCTAAACAAGACAAAATAATCTAGTCGATACAGTTCAATCCCAACCTGTAAAAATCTCAACATGCCAAATACAGTATTACGTACACACACAAATCATAATAATGTGATATATCAAATGAACACATCCACAAGGGTCGTGATGAGGGTTCGAACCTACGCACGAGATGTTCCCAGCAGCGCCTCAAGTCAACTATGCCACGACATAGTTTACACATAATTCAATACAACTGAATTGTGTTTTCATTTCATATTAGTTGTCACATAATACACACAACTGTACCACGACCATGATGTGGCACAGTTGACTAAGGCGCAGTTAGGAACATCTCGTGCATAGGTTCGAACCCTCATCACAGCCCTTGTGGATTTGTTTACAGTATTACATAATTATCAATGCAACAATTTGGTTGCATGCATCAATCAAAACAAATACTATATTAATTAACAAAAAACATGAGCTTTTTGAATATTCTACAGTAGGTCATTCTGAGCATTCTTTAACAAACCACTGTAACTTCACAGATTACAGCCATTTTGTACGGTCTCTCTCTATATATATTTAGTAATGTTGTATAACAACATAAATTATGATGGTTAAAAACTAAGGTTTTTCAACACAGAAAGGCAGCTTACCCATGAAATTTGTGTAAACAAATTTCATGAAAACAAATTTCAACAAGTAACAATTTGTAAAAGAATATAATCTTATATAATAAATAAAAGAAGTACAGTACATATAACAAAACAATTGAGAGAGTAAGACAAAAATTACCACAAATGTATAAAAAATTCATTACACATGAATATAATTTTGTGCTAAATGCTCAAGAGTAAATGACACTGAAATAGTTTAAGAGGCACCGAACTCAAAACTGATAAACTGTTAGGGAAATGGTGGGTACTGTCAATTTTTCCCTAAAAAATGTAAAACTGTTGTGTTTCAAACTATATTATTAATTAAATGGTTTGCAAAATAGAATGAAAACTAACATTTAGAAATTCATTTAGTTTTATGGATCCCGCATATATTATAAACAGTGTTTACTGTACAGTGTATCCAACATTCATGCAATAACTTAAAATGCATTCTCTAATGTCCAATTAAAGAAATCTATACTCTACCATACAATATACCAGTACAAACAATTTGACCAAGTTGTTTTTGCTTACTTTTGTAAGAATATCATTAACTTGTAATAACCAAGCCATCATGTATGCACTAACAGTGTGTCAAGATTCTGCCTTTATCTTTAAACTCAAAATTGAACTTATAGTTGACATTCAAGTCATCGGTAAAAGCTGTAAAGATATTAACTTACACGATTTTATCTATTGATTTATTAATTAAAAGGAGAACTTTACAACTTACATTTTTCTTGAAACCATATTAATACAGTACTGACATTTAAAGTGCCACACATATATCATTTCTTGTTACAGTATTAAACAGGGCTAAAAATCTAACATTTGGTGTACACATTTATTATTCCAGCTAAGTCATTTAGATTAAAAAAAAATGAACAAAGCCAAAAGATTTTTAAGTCTGTATGATGTATTTTGTTATGCCCTTTATGCAAAGCATATATCGAAAACAAAATTTTGTGAGGCATTTGGGAAAATTTTTTTTGACAGACACATGCTGTCAATTGTCGCAGCGATTGATAAATGTTACCTTATTCCTATCCACCGAGCATCGTGACGCTAGAAAACATTCTTTTCAAACAAATGCTGTCAAGTGAGCTCCTGAGGAGCTTCATTAATGGTGCTTCTTTTCAATACTGTAATTCATTATGGTAAACAAAATCACTTCCAGAAGCAGTGACACAGAGTGGCAACAAACCTATGAAAGTATAGATTCTATACTTTTCTATTCAAAAGGAATGCACAGCTTCAGGTATGCCATCTTCAACTAGTTAATTGTCATGGGTTGCAAAATTCTAGAAAACTGAAGATTGGTCAAAAGGTGAATAAAAAAGTAAGAACTGGCACAGGAATTTATATCTAATGCAGAACCTATGATCACAATCCCTTCCCTAACAAAGGGCCATCGTCTTGTACCATGACATTGTAAAATTTCTTTGTAATTGCATTATGTCTTTTACTGTCCTCACTTGCAAGTTTATTTTCATCCATGTTTAGAATTTCCCTTTTTCTTCCATTTATGGCATAATTTCTAAGAAATTCCTTGTCTTTTCTTTTTTCAAGATTTTCTAAATTGATCATCTTCATCTTGGCCTGTCGCTCGTTCTTCACGGTGATGTTTGAGAGCAGTTCGACTACATAGCTGATGCTTCCTTTGTCCCGCAGTATCTGCATGTGGTCTACACCTTTAAATGTCTTGTAATGGATTTTATATTTCTGTTTGTCTGCCCACTGGAAAAAATATATATTTTGTTACATTTATTATCTATTATGTCTATTATATGTAGCTCCAAGCACAAAATAGAAATGGGAAATACTGTTTTCTTTATCCCTGTGTTTATTTTGACAATTTAATTACTGCTATATAATTTTGTGACTTCTCTTACCTATTGTATCCATTTCCTATGGGTCTTTCCATATAAAATATCACAGCTCCCAACCTGGCCATCTCAGATTTCTATGAAATTTGGTAGGATCTTAGAGTAACATCCATAACGAGAAATCTTATCCTCAGTGACGCATGATATTATACAGCAGGGTTGCCAATGTGATGAAAATACAACTTTTAGCTTTCAAGCTCAAAAAAAAAAAAATCATAACTTTGCTTCTAATTGAAGTCCCCAATCGTTTAAGTTTCTTATCTTCCATAGTACTGTAGCTTGGCATTATCACTAAATATGTTCATATAATTTGGATTCTTTCTGGTAGATAGTTTATGAAAATGGTGAACATTACTGGTGCTAGAACTAAACCCTGTGGTACACCACTTTTAACATTTCATCGGTCTGATATAATGCCTCTGATTACCACCCTCATTTTTCTGTCAAATTTTCCATCTGTTTTACAAGTTTTCCTGTCACCCCCTCTAGTATGTTTTAGTTTCTCAAACAACCTCTTACGTGGGAATGTCAACATTTTTTTTAGGTCCAGGTAAATGCTTTCAACCCAACCATCTCTTTCCTGTAAAATCTGTAGCTCTATCTGGAACCCCGAACCCTGGCATGACCCTTCCGGGAAAGACCCCCACGGAGAACAAACAAGTGCGACAGCTAGACGAAGCCACCTGCAGATACTGCACAACCACAGAATCTGAAAAGGGCAACGAAAACCTTAGAGCCCATGCGGATTCCAAGGAGTGAGCGAGGCACAGCCTGCCAGCACACGGGGTGAGAAGCATAGAACAGAGACACCGCCTCCTACAGAATCGGCACAAAACTTCAACAAGGTAGCTGATGCCCGAGCTACCGAGGCAAGAGCACCAGACACTGGCACGGCAACCAGCGCCTCCACATCCTCCCCTCAAGCCAGCCTGAAGACAGCTCGAGTGAGGAAAAGAAACGCAAAACTGAAGCCAAGTACCCCTGGGCGCACAAATCCTCAGCTACCAGGGACACTGAAAGGACGGGAACTTGCACATAAAGCTGCACCTGGCCAATATCCCTAGGAAGAATGGGGGCAAATAAGCATGATTGAGGTGCTCCAACTCGCCCCCAGGTAAACCTGAATACCACCTAAGATTCCCGCTATTCAAGCGTGCAGGTTTGACGGAAGTTGGGGAGTAGAAAAACTCCCAGAACCCCATCAACCAGGTATCAACCAGGAACAAATGCCACACCCTCAAAGAAAAGAAAAGGTAGTCTGTTAACCAGGACGACACCGGAACCTCGTAACGCACCCAATAAGGAAAAGTAGAACTGAACTCAAATGAGGAAGGGCCCATTACTGAGGCGCAATCCGGGTCACACAGAAGGTACGCCGCAAGTGCCTCCCAAACCTTCTTAGGCGGGATGCGGGAAGCTGAAAACTTCCGGAAGGGACTGAAAAACCCAAGGGAACGTGGAGTCGAACCCTGGGAAGAGCAGAACCCACATCAAATTCGTACACAGAGAGGGGGTGGGGTAAGAAAACCCCCTCCCCTTGCAACAACAAGCCCTGCATCGAGGGTACCAACACCCAAGCATGGTCAAATGGGGCCCCAAGCCCCCTAAGTTAACTCTTCCCCCATTCTGGGATCTTCCATGCCAGGATCCGAGGCCGAGCCGTTTTCCAAATCTTCCACCCCCTAAAGAAAAGGCAGAGGCCACAGCCCCAGCTGGAGGAGCAGACTCAAATGCCTCTGTCGCCGAACTGGATGGGGCAACCCCCATGACCGCCCGAGTCTCACCACCATCTAAACCCTGCCTCGACTCCGAACCCCCCCCCCCCCCAGACGTTTGGGACCCGGCAGATGGAGGAGGGGGGGGGGGGCAGCAGGAAAAACAGCAGCAGGGAAAGGACCAGGGAGTGTGGACAAAACCAAAGTCAAAGAGACTAACGCCCCCAAGTTCGGGGCCCTATAACTAAAGCGGGGCAGCCGCAGGGCATCCGGAAAGGCAACCAAACAAGCACATTGCAGCAACCGAAACCTTGCATGCAACGCTGAAGCTGCCTGCACCCGATTATCAGTATCAGTGGACTGGATGAATTGGAGCACCAGCAAGGAACACCACTCACAGGATTCTGGGTCAAAGGTATCATCGACCCAACAGACAGCATTATTGAGGCAAACCCGGTGAATGTCACCCTGAGACAAGGGGACAGGGTCTAGGAAATGTCATCCTTCGAACTCGCACAAGGCGAGATGGGACCCAGAGGATGCATCCATTGGACCAATGAGCCCAAATGTGGTTTTCCAGGGCCCTTAGGCTAACTGCTAAGGGAACCCCAGGCAAGGTACTGCTAACCGGTTGGCCCAAACTACCAAAAACAATTAAAGCTGAATCACTGCAAAGTGTACAATCACGGGGACCTAGCGGGGGACCACCCGAATAATAGAGAGAGGACAATGACCAAGGGGCAGACCCCTCCACCTGGAAACAAACAAAAAGAAAAAGAAAACCCTGCAAAAGCGCAACGTCCCCAGGAGGAACAGAACCGGCCGCTGTGATAATAGGTGCACAGTACATTGTGCCCCTACCAGCCACCATACTACCTCCTACCCAAGGTCAAACAGTGGCTATGAAAATCCCAGCTGACCCCCGAGGGCGGGCAATCACCGAGACCCTACGGAGGTACAGTATAGTAGTCCCCAAATGACTTGTAGACGATAACCCCAAGTCGCAAGGGCAGTACTTACAGGGAACCTAGGGAAGGTAGCCCTAGGCGCATGCAGCCCCAGTACTACATGAATTACTACTGGCTCGCACACCACCACACAGCAGAACACTGCCCCCAAAGGCACAGCACTGCAAAGAGACAGGAGCCAGAGTTGAACGACTGCCATTCAACATAGCCTCAGAACTGGGGGTTGGATAGCCGGCACAAGGGTCTGGGACTTCCCCTTCCACCCTTCCGGGAAGGGGGAAGCTACACAGACAGTGGTGCAACGGCATTTGTGATGTCATGCTTGTTTGCTTGTTTTTGTATTGGGAATTCTGCTTGATAGTTCCGTTTTCGGTAGCAAATTTTAACCAGGTGGAGTTTGTTTTGAGATGCCTACCTATGAGTGCCTAACCTGATCAATAGCAGACATGGAATGCTTTCAACCACATGGGGGTTGCTATAGGCCATTGCTCCTCGTGCCTCTCTAAGGGGGGCCAGGTTCTGGCTCGAGTTCCCAGAAGGCATAGAACTCCAATCAAATTGACTGATGCCTCGGTCTAATACATACATATCAGCCCGGTAAGCTCCAGGGAGCCAGAGGGGCTCTCCACAGTAATGTAATTGGTTTCCACCATAAACATTGGTGTATTCATATCAACATAATTATTAGTGTTTTTACCATCTCAAAATATAAAACAAAAATAAAATAGTCTTCCAATTTGAATTCGGTTATCAACCTTTCTAGTTGTCTGGATATCCAGACATAGCAATTGATTCAGATAATTGAAGTTAAACTGTTCCGACAAAAAAATAGTTGAAAACTTACTTTAAGACAAACTTGAGCACTGCGTGTGTTGACTGTTCCATCCCCTCCTCCATTAATAATAGCTGGACTATCGGGAAACTTCCCACTTGGATAGATCAGCCTGTATGAAACCAAATACCTCATCTCAACATTCATTTTAAAAGGTATCTAACTGAGCACACAATGTGACTTAAACAATCTGAATTATTAAATATAAAGAATTCACACAAGTTATAAACAATAAGAAGCTAAAAGGTTGTTAAAGGAACAAACATCATTATTATCTATTTAATATTTCCCACAGCTGATCAGGTACCCTTGATCTGGTTCATCAAGCTCTCCTTCTTGAATAGCAAGAGGTTAGCTAGCTGTGCCTCATATATTTAAAGGGAGGAGATTGAAAAGCCTTGGGCCTTTAATATAGAATTCTCTCTTGAAAGAGTATCTATTGTAATACTATTTTTCAATGGGGCTACTTAACACATTCTGCCACGTTTTCTGGTCTCGTAAAAAATCATTTTAGTTTGGCGATTTGACTAGTTTGGAGATGTGACTTAAAAAAATTTCCAGGTGAAAATTATTATGCAATTCCCTCACCTACACTTCAGTACAAGTTCTCTGCACTTTCTCCAAGTCAGCAACTGCTCTTGCTAGAGTGCAGCAATATTCCACACTAGATATTACTGTACTAGTGTCTTAAAGTACCATCATTGGTTTGGCATCTCTTATTTGAAAAAATCTTGTTATGCAGCTTAGAATTTTTCTTGCAATTGTGACAGGTATTTTAATGCAGTCATTAAAAGTAAGGTCTTCCAACAAGATGACACTCAGATCTTTTATGTTGCTTTTTCTTTCTGCAATGTGGTTTGGCTTTTTTATGCAGCTCCAGTTTGTTTTTTTGTTTTTTTGCCATAACACACAAGCTGGAATTTGTTTATAGCATCATATTGTTTATGAGGCTTTCTGAAAAACCTGGCTTATATCAGTTTGGAGGTATGCTATATCCTCTAAAGTTTCTGCTCCTATAAAACTCTCAGTAATATTTGCAAATTATGACATGGTAATAGAGAATGAGGAATGGTTGTGGAGCAAGTAACGATATCATGGGGAAATGAGCTTTTCAAGTTAGATGATCCAGAACTTACTTTTTTGACTACTGTATTATTCTCTGGGAGCTGTTCATTTGGAAATCAAAAATCCATCTTGCTATCTTACCAGTTATTTCTTTCATGTATGTTTTGTGTAGTTACACTACGGTCACATTTGATAAGAGCTTTCATGAAGTTTGTGTATGACAAACAAAACATCTGTTTTAATGAAAAAATGCACAAGGACCGTTATGAGGGTTCGAACCTACGCACAGGATGTTCCCAGCTGCGCCTTAGTCAACTTTTCCATGACATTGTTAAAAGAATTGAAACCTGGAGTGCTCCTGTCCTCATTAGGATCCCGAAGCTTCTCCGAAGCCTAATTGGGGTTTCACACAATTTCCTCATGCACCCGGGTTCTGTCAACCAAATGTTTGACCTCTATGCCCTTACTTCAATCCACTTACTTGGATTTGTTAATTTGATATATCACGCTATTGTGATTTTCGTGTGTAAAACATCTGTTTTGTTCATCTACCATGACATACAAGGTTATGTCACAGTAATCTAACAATTTTGAGAGCCGGGAGCATCCTTTTCTATATTCACATTCGCTTTGCAGATGTGATTCTATGTATTTTGTGATCTTTCTTTCTTAGCATTTTTCATAGATTTTTTATAACATGTGATGTTATGATATTGGTTTACAGAACTTTGACACTTTATTGACACCTTTGTGGGTAGGCATGATCACCATTTTAGGAGTGCCAAGGATGACATTGGTATCTAAGATTCGTCTCCAACTACTGTTTATGGCCCGTGATAATTTTTTCAACCAATTTTTGATAACTGTAAAATTCCAGGAATTTTGATCTGGGGCAAAATGCATGGGTTTGCTGCCTATGGTTACTTCAAAGTCTAGTGGTGGTAGGGTGACATCTGAGATGCGAGTCAAGACTGGTATCAGGTTCACGAATAATTAATTTGGGTTATCAATCATCAGCAAGTTTAAGGTTTCACCGAAAACCATGCTGTGTCCTCGGAATTTCACAAATTTCTTTGTCATAAGTAAATATTTACTTTATCTGCATAGTGGCAGACAAAACAGATGCCACAATTCCATGCTTGAGAGATGCAGAGTTAATGGAACAGACCAAATGTTTTGCAGCAGGGCTCAATAGCTACATACGACACATAATTAAGACTAAACTAACTATATTATTACAGTGATGACAGTTCTACCAAGCATTCAGTATTTGTAACACTAATATCAACAGCTATAGAATTTTCTAAATGAATATATAATACAAGATAGAACCTACTTTTCCACAGTGTCAACCCCTTCACCATGTAAACAATGTAACTCTAGTCCTGGGGCTGGAGCATTACGCAGAAGATCTTTGGTGTCCAAGTACATGTTATACGCGTCGGGTAAATTTAAATCCCTGCAATATACATGACCATTAGTAAACATATATTTCCACTTACCTACAGTATATCAATCTAACCTTTTCATGAATTACAACAGTACAGCACAATTGAGCCCTGAGAACATTTTTTATCAAACCATTTCAATTGCTTAAATGACTAAGTAACTAGAATTATATCAAATGTTAATTTTAAAATTGCATGGTGACCTACGCAGATAACAAAACTTACAGGTTTATGACTATAATTAATATTCTTATCGTTCAGGCATAATGTGGATAAGTGCAGTACAGTATACACATGAATAGGTAGCCTTAACTTTTCCCACTGTTATGTTCACATTGACCATAATTAAAAAGATACAGACTCAAATAACTCCTTGAAGTCTGCTGCAGAGTAGTTTTTGGTTGGAGTTTCAACTATGGTTTCATTTGGTCCCCAGAGTTCATCTGAGGGCAAGAGAAATGCCAAACTAGGAGCCGACCTCTGCTCTGCTCGCACTTTCGCTGCACTAATGACATAAATGCCCAAGTTGTCTCCTGCAAAACAAAGATAGTGTAAGGGGAACTCTTAACCCAGAAAAATTACCAGTTAAGTCAAATATCATCCATCATGATGGAGAACAAAATAATGTCCATTAAACTTTTGATAACTAAGTTTAACCAATATATTTAGCATTGCAAATGACTCAAACTATCCACAGCATGGCACTTGCATCTAGCCTTACAATTTAAGGGCTTCCTGTCCCCCCCCCCCAATCAGCATATACTTATAACCATTACTGTTTTGTCATACTTGAAACCTCTACCAATACTGAGCACATCTTCAGTCTTTCAATGGGCCACAGAAAATAATATGATATTTAATGAGCATAGGTTTCAGTTTCGGTTAGACGCAGAAGTCATTACAGGAAATTCGATACAAAATGTTAACTGTAAATATGATAAAAGCGTGAGAAATGAGTCACTGCATTAATCTACGAACATTCAAAAGGCGGGGCTAGGAGCCTAGCTAACCCTGCAAGCGCATCTAAGCGAGTACAAGTATTGGTCAGTGAGAAGAAAGCAGGACACATACAAAGACATGTTAAACATACATAAGAAGAAAATTTATTGCCCCAGTCAATATATTTACCCAAGGGCCACCATCCTTAGTACACTTGACAGGAACAGGAGGCTAGCTGGTTGTCAGATCTGTCCCCCTATTATTCTTGAGGATTTTTCCAGCTGAATTTTGAACTGGAAAGTATTTTTGCATTTATGGCTCTGATGGGAAGCCGATTCCATGGGTTTATTACCCTATCAGAGAAAAAACATCTCTTTTTTTTTTTACCTACATTGTTGTTTGTTGCAACTGAAACCACTGCCCTTTGAGTGTGTTACATGGGACCTTTTAAAAAAGTAGACTGCATTGATATCTTCAAATTTAGTCAGTATTTTAAAGGTCTCAATGTAATCAGCTCTGTCGTATCTGGTTCGTAGTTTTGCTAGTCCTGAGGCCTCAACCTTTCCTGGATTGATAGTCGAGTTAGTTCAGGGATGATTTTCATCTCTCTGCACTGAACTTTATCCAAAGCAGATATGCCCACTAAAAGACAAGATCTCCATACATGAATACAGCAGTTCTAGTGGGGGAGGGAGGGGGCTCACTAGGTATTTGTAAAGCTGAAGAACCACCTTCCTCTCCTTAAAATCAAGAGTTCATTTAATTGGTGTTTTTAATACAGTTCCTATTTGCTGAGTGACTTTCAACAACTGGTGGATCATAACGCCTTGGTTCTTTTCTTTATAAATCTACTGCATGGAAGAGGAAATAGGAGACCAAAAGAACAACACAGTTTATGAGGCATCACAAAGGTAAAATGCCCTAAATGTGAATACTGTATAACACTTAGACATATGAAGCAACATACAGTATACTAGTAGTTAGTAATGGTAATGTCTTCTCACAGACATAACAACGTAGGATTAAAAACCCACACTTTTGTACAAGTGAAATTTTGTAAGGAATTTACACCAAGTCTTTTTGCACACCTGAGTGCTTTATCAAGATCCGAGTGTGTGATTAGGATGAGACTTACATCTTAACATCTAATCAGTTTAGACATTGAGATGTAAGTGTCATCCTAATCACACACTCAGACCTTAACAAAGGACTCAGGAGAGAGTGAAATACTTGGTGTAAATTCCTTACATAAATTTCACATATACACAACTGTGGGTTTTTATCCTATACAGTATAGTGTTATATCTCACCTGCAGTATAAACTTTGACAGCTTTGACAGAGCCTCCCCAAGCACCAGCTAAGGAAACCATTGTTTCAATATATCTGTCTTTCCAGTCTTGGGGCAGGTGGTTTAGGAAGTACTGTGTCATTGGTGCCCCCATGCTGTGTACAAGAAGGACAATCTTTTGCCCAGTGTACTGGTAAGTCTCCTCAATCAACTGACGCAGTTGTATAAAATATTCGCTGTGTTCATCTGTAATATAAAACATTATTGCAATACCTTTGATCATTATTAAAATATTATTGCGATTAGTAACAATACTGCAAAATTATTGTAGTAGTGCTACTAATTTTGTTAATTTTACTTTAGCGGTATGTGAAATACTAGTTATTAATAAATAATTCCTAGTTGTCCCATTTACAAGAATTCAGATGTGTTATTGCTGCCTAAACAGGCTTATTTAAGAATATTTTAAAGCATTTTGTTCTCCATGGGCATTCGAGATAATATTTTAGAAGACTATCTCCAATTTGGACAAACACCTTAAAAAAAAAAAAAGGTTCGCCACTTCTGCCCTTGGCCAATAACAGTTGCCCAACTCCCAGATATACATTTATTGCTAGGTGAACATAAGGAAAAGTGCCTGAATGTCTTGTCCTGCCTAGAAATCAAACCCAAGTTTTGAATTCTGACCAATATCTTAGCATCCATTGCTATCATAATCTTCCAGCTTCCAGATAAAAAAAAAAGCATGTCTTATTATGTCCTTTCTTTTGAGATATTATACCCATCTCTCATTACTTTTTTCAGCAATAGGGGAACCACACTACACAATGATACAGTACTTAGCTATAGGTTAAAGGGTTCCCTCTGTCCTATTTCTGAATATTGGAACTATGTTTGCCTTCTTTCCAAATGTTTGTAAAGCTTCCTGTTTGCAAAGATGACTGGAAAACATAGTGATTGGAGCACTATATTGTTCAGGATCACTCACATAGGACCCAAGGTGGAACTTAATAGTTATTTATTAACAGTACTGTGTTTATATACAAGAAGGGACATTGGGTTGTGAGAGTATACAACATTGGTGTTCTTATATTTTTGCAAAGCCACCAATACATTTAGTTTTTCGAGCAGAATCTTAATCTGATCCTACTGCCTTGTTTCTGAAACCTAAATCATGAGCACTCTTACTTGGTCTTTAGAAACATCTAGGTGCTCTGTGTTGTATTTCAATGTCCATAGTGGGTTTGGTGTGTAATCTTCATGTTGTAAAAACACACTAGGAAGAGACAAACCAGATAGGTACCAGGGAAAAGAACTCCAACAAATAGCAGGACACACACACACAGGATGGGTAGCACAAAACACAAACCATAAACAGTAAATTAAGCAAAAACAAAGCAATGGCTCAATGAGGACCATTTCATTCCTCATCAAGCAAAGCTAAATGTGGACTTGATGAAGTGGCTGCCTGAAAGGGATCCTGGGTGACCAAGTTGCCATCTGGTAGCAATCGAGCACATTACAGCTGGTTTGTTTACCCTACGGTAATGATTGTTTGCCTTGTTTTCATCAAGGTTACTGATTTCTCTTAATTACAGTAGTTACTTGTTTTCATTTACTCATACTGTAATGGATTTTTTCTTGGTTTTGAATTCATTTCTGATTTCTAAGCTTGTAGAGACAGCCAGTTTCTGGTCTTGACTCTAAGAAGGTTTAGGTGGTCTCAGAGGCCTGGTGTGATTCTGCAATGCTTGGCAGCCCTAGTGTTATAGCTTAGGGGGAGCTACTACAGGGACTCTTCCATAAATAGTGTGAATAACATGTGGGTTAACTCAGCCAATAGTAGTTGGGGTTTTAGGGCTTGTTCAATTTTATAGGCTCCCCATTATTACGTGACTATTTCTGAGCCAGGTAGAGTAGAGAACAAAGCTTCAGGAAGTGAAGCGTTGGGAGAACGAGTCTAGGACATTTGTCATAAGAAAATGAATCAGTTGAGGCAAGTATTATCAGCACTTTCCTTTCTTAATTATTCGCCCAACTACTGTATGGTAAGATGGCATTCACAGGCTTATTATAAGGTTTGGCAAAAAGAGAGCAGTTGTAACATAATACTCCTTGCAAACCATTTCCACCAAACCTTGTGTCTTACTAAAAATAGTGCTTTACTCACTACCTTCCTCACATGACATGTCCACTCACCTACTTCCTTTCCTGCCTCTCATGCTGTTATCAAATTTACTCACACACTATCTTCACCAGTCTATCATCCATTTATTATACTGTATATGCCAACATAATTCTCTTTATAAACTTGGAAAAATTATAGTGCACTTTATTAGGAAAAAAAAAATTGGTGGGAATTTCCCAGCCTCCAACCAGCTGCAATGTAGGGAATCCTTGCCACATTTAACTTTTTGTGTAAAAGGGTAAATTTTGCCTGTTTTCAATTATGTATTTTCTATGTAAAAAATAAACACACTTTACAATTTTATAAGCCTTCAAAACGTTAAAATGGAAACAAAACACTTACTTGGTGCTCTGCGAAAATCAAATGGAGCTCCGCGGACCGTAACACCTCTCTCGTATCCCAGCGGAATCATAGCATTGACAATATCCTTGAAGTATCCTGTTGGTGAGCGTTGGCTAGGATCCAACCACTCCACTGTTGAAGTGTTTCCAAATCCTGGAATTCTAGTTTGTACGCCTGGAGAATTCATAGTAGTACGAGTCACATTGTCATAAAGCAGCCTCATGTTATCCACCTGTAAGTCACAAATACAGAATAAGTTTAAAAACCAATCTTTAAATTCAATATGTTATATTATACTGCATAATTCTACAGATTATAATAACTAAAACAGGCTAACCTTAGTTTGCAAGCATTGTAACTTATACTACGGGCCAAAAAGGCTCAGGAAAATAATGGGGGCTAAAGGCTCGAGTGGATTTGTTGAAGGTCAAGGGGACCTGAAGTACCTTCTGTTGAAGGTACGTCTGTACCAAGGGGACATACCTTTTGTTGAAAGTACGGTTGAAAAAGGTGGGGAGCTCAAGGGAAACAAAGTAGAGAAGGTGGGGTGGCAGAGGGAACTATCAAGAGAAAGTGCCAAGCCATTACAACTTTATAGAACTTGGAAGGTATCAGGATAAAGATTTGGGATGGTTGGGGGGGGGGGAGGGGGGTTAGGAGGAATGGTGCCCAACCCCTTGGGCAGTCAGGGATTGAACACTGACCTGCATGAAACGAGACTGGTGCTCTACTGTCCAGTCCAAGTTGTTGGGCAGGAGTGGGGGGGGGGGGTCAGTAGAGGAGAGGGTGCAGTCAGAATGGGGTGGGGAGATAGGCAAGCTCTTCAGAGATGATATTCCAAGGTCATTTTCTGATCTTGTGCAAACCCCCATTTGCCTTAAACTGCCTTATCTATTTGACAGGATTTTTTTTAAACAAATAAACTATAATATTACCAGCTTATGTCAACACCCGCTTGTGTTTCTACATATACTCTGCTGCTTCCACATTAGAAAACCAGACCTAACCGGTGGGATAATTCAATTTCATGAATTACCAAGTCAGCATGCAGCATTTTCAGTAAGTCTTCTAATGTAATTATAAGCCTTCAAATTTCAGCTTTTACTACTTTGGTATATTTTCCACTTCAATAAAACCATGAATAATCACAGTCTATTACCTTTTTAATTCCCTAAAAGAATGTGTGTATATAGAGCACTGTATGTGGGAAATACTTGCCTAGTTGTACTCAACTAGTTGTGCTTGTGGGGGGGTTGAGCTTTGGCTCTTTGGTTATGTGTAATCTTAAGTAATTACACCAGTTGATTCATAGTTGTGGGTAGTTACAGGATGAGAGCTATGCTCGTGGTGTCCCGTCTTTTCAGTACTGTCATATGCAGCTTTGAAACTACCGACAGTTTTGACCTCCATCGCCTTCTCACTTGTTCCAATCGTTTACCAGTTTGCAAAAGGGAACTTTCTTATGTTTTTCAGTAGCTTTGTTTCCTTAGTTTGAACCTATGTCCTCTTGTTCTTGAAGTTGCAATTTTCAAAATTGTTTTTTGAAAATTTTGTCGATTCCTGTTACTACAGTACTTTGTATGCAGTAATCATATTACCTCTTTTTTTCTGTCTTCTAGTTTTGGTCTATTTAATGCCTCTAACCTCTCCTAATAGCTCTCGTTTTTAAATTTAGGGAGCCATTTAGTTGTATGTCTACACCTTTCCCAGTTACTGAATTTGCTTCTTGAGATATGGGCACTATACAACTGCTGCATATTCCAACTTTGGTCTATAAATGTTCCCAAGCCTTTTGGACCCTTATCATATCTACATTTGAAACTGTATATGGAGTCTGCCTCCACCACATCATTTCTAAGTATTTCGTTTGTTAACTACTCCGATTAAAAAAAAAATTCTTTCTAATGTGTGTGCATGTCAATGCATGTTTGTGCCCATGTGCATATATTAGAAATGGCAATTATCAAAAAACCATCATGAATACTGTAATGTGTTTTGGTTACTAAGATTTGTTAAAATAAAATGTTTTTTAAAGTTCAGAGCCAACATACTATTATTCCATTCACCTGGGCTCTTGGAGACTGGAACCGTGGATCTCGCGCGTGTGAGGCCGAAGCTCTACCGACCGAGCTATTGAGAAGTCTTAATAAGGAATTTATTTAACATACTATTATATTATACAACAAATTATTATACAACATACCCAACAATCAATGACAACAGGAAGCAGCAGTTCCATATTGAGCCATAAGTCAAACCAATAATCGGACTTCTTTTGACAGATGTAATGAATGATCGACGGCTTGTCAAGCTTGGCTTCAATCTGAGACCCTCCATCTCCTGGAACTGAAATGAATGACAAATAAATAAATATAAAAACAGCACTGAGCAAATGTGAAAATTTACAGTCGAGTACAGTATTGTACAGTACTTTCAAATGGAGATATGATGGACTATCTTTCAGTCAAAATGTTCAGTGCCAAGCATGTGCAAATTATGAGAATCAAAATTCTCATAATTCTGGATTACAGATATTTGTACCCTATTACAATAACAAAATGCTTATCGATCAACGGGATGTTAATCGATGTATGTTGGCGAGATCAACATACAGTAAAGGATAACATTACCATTCATATTCTTTTATTTACATGATACGGAAAAGCTTTTTTATATTACATATATTTAACAAGATTCTTGCATAATTGGACTTGTAGCGGCCGGGGCAGGGCAAGAACTTTGGGATATATTTCCTTACGCCAAATGCCTGTGTTCACCTAGCAATAAGGGGGTACTCATAAGGTACATGCTCAACAGTTGTGAGCTGAATGTCATAAAGGGTCAGTTGTTAGCTTAAGGTAGTACTGTAGTTCTCAACCGGTGGTCCATGGGACACCCTCCCTCCCCCCTCCAAAAAAAAAAAGTCAAAAGGCCTGTCAAAAGTCCCCTCCATTTGTCCTGATGATTTTTTCCAGCTGGATGTTAAAAGTCAACAAAATTTTGGCATTTATAGCTTCTGTAGGTATGCAATTCCATGGTATATAACCCTGTGGTATATAACTACCAATACACTCATCTGACATATGGTTGAATTTAATACAGTACAGTATAGGCTATTCACTAAAGAAAAGCATCCGGCAGAATTGTTGTACTAGGTTGGGATTAGCACAAGTCAGGCCCACAATCTTGCCCAATAAAATTAATTCATACCAAAGTCTAAGCCCCTATAGTGCCAAATATCTTTAGTAATTTGTGATCCTAAATTTTGGATATACAAATGGTTTGAGTACCCAGACCTTTGTAATTTAGGCTATGATGCCTACTGGGGACCTACCTGACGGCTGAGTGGATAGCACTCGGGGTCCGTAGTCCTAAGGGTCCGGGTTTGATTTCCGGCGGAAACAAATGGGCAGAGTTTCTTTCATCCACCCTGATGCACCTGTTGATCTATTAGTAAATAGGTACCTGGGAGCTAGACAGCTGCTACGGACTGTTTTCTGGGGATGTGTGCGTGTGTGTATAAAAATTAGGAATAAAGACCTGCCCGAAACGCTATGAATGCTATTGGCTGAACAAGAATGTAAAATCTCTTGTATATGCAGTATAAAGAAAAAAAATCAAGATTGTTTCAGCAAATACATACTGTATTTTCATCAGCAAACCAATAAAACATAAGCAGCATACAAAGAAAAATCTGAAAAATGTGGTCACCTAAGATATTATTTGAAAAATGTTGCACAGTTCAATATAGTGACCATGATTATTGTTTTTTTGTTTGGTATTTATACATACTGTTCTTACATTCTTATACAGCCACTAGCATGCATAACATTTTTGGCAAGTCCTTAATCCTACTTTTCCCCAGAATATGACCTGTCAAATTGTTTAACAACCAGGTACCCATTCACTGCTGGGTGAACAGAGGCTACAGTTAAGGATTGGCGCCAAGTAAATTCTCCTCGGCCAGGATACGAACCCATGTCAAAACGCTTGTAAAGCGCCGCTTGCGAAGTGTCAATATCCCCATGGATATTACATATATACGGCATGCATTCCAGACTCATTATATAGATCGCCTCCACTTTCGATTCATTCCAATGAACAATTTTTAAAAAAAACCAAGTTTACCAATAACTCAATGTCTGGGAACTGGCAACTTCACATCACTAACTCCAAACAACCCACTTCAAGTATCTTCCAGGTAACATGAATGGAGTTCAACAGGTTGATGGTAAAAAATTACCACTGTTCAAAATTGTTTGAATGGCTGTACTATGCCTAACAAACTAGTATTGCAAGAAAACTAAATTTTAAAATATTGAGGAAGGTTAAATAGAAAAAGCTTGAAAAACATTTGTTAAAAAGAAAGGACCATATACAATATTTTTTTATATAAATTTGTTAGATTTAAATATTTAAAATAAACTTTACCGCGTATTTTTAGACCTGTTATGGTCTTTTTTTACTACTGTAACTTCCCAGTCGTCTCACAAAATGTTATCTCATGCCTATTTCGATCTATAAGAGGGATAGAATATAGATTGCTTCGTACAAAACAGTTCGCCAACAAAATTATTCGATTCTATACAGCTGCGATTCCCAACCCAGGGTCATGACCCCTGATGGGCGCTTTTTAGTATTAGAAAATAGGGCTGTCCCCCTCCCCCTCCCTACAAAATGGGAACCACTGTGATACAGGATGAAACACCAAGGCATCTTCCCCTACACCTAATGCCTCTGTTCACCCAGCAACAAATTGATACCCAGGAGCTAGGCAACTGTTGTGGCTGGTATGCTGAGAGAGAGGTCCACCCTGATCTAGTCACAAGGGTCTAGTCACAAACAATGAGAAACCAAGACACTGAGGGAACGAGCTACAAGTATATGGTTATCCAGACTTGCTGTCAATAATTATAAATGTCTGCTCAAAATCCTTGACCTTGAGATATAATAATAGTAGAGACCCGTCATGGACTCCACCCCATGTAACAAACGTGTCTAGTGAGTCATTCTCATGAATCATGAATGATTCTCATGTCATTCTCAATGACAGCGTCTCCATGACAATCACTAGCTGGCTATACACAGCTCTCCTCAACACGATAGTACTAGCAGCGTGTAGTTAAGCTGCTAGTAGTAGTAGTAATAGGCTCCAGTAGGCGTGTATATAACAGGGAAACACTAGCCCGCCCTGATACTAGCTACGCAACAGTTGTGAGTGGCACCAGCAGCCCTTCACTACTAGCCACACTCCTTCCCCCTCTTAACCCATAGGAGGATATGATCTACTTACTCAGCACCACCGGAGGTATGTATTTGGTTCTGCTGACTTTGGAAAAGCAAGAGAAGGCGGAGATTAGGAAAAGGAGAAGATACAGGAGGCTGTTTCCTCTCATCCCGCTGGGGCGTGGGCCGGAGCGTACACTTCACCACGGTCCGGCTGTCTGCCTCACACTGTTGCTGGCTCCTCAACCCGACCCTCATATATATATATAAATATATATATATACACACTTCTCATATATCTAATATATATTTTTCAACCATCTAAATACAAAAAAAAATAAAAAATATTTATTCATGTAAAAGTACATACATAGAAGATGAGTTAGAAACATTTACAAATGTTAGATTTATATACAGAGCTAGTATATACTGTATAATATACCTAATGCCACTAATACGCACAGAGTTTCGGGCACGATATGTAATCTTGGATATATATTTAATTTGCGCCTATTTGGTTATACAGATATATATCTGTATAACTTCATCGGGATGAGTGTGTGTGTGATATTTTCCCCTAGCCAATTTTTGGCATTTGTATTTACGATTTATGCCTGCAGAATCGAGCTATTAGCTGTTGGACCTCGCCTTTCTAACCAATTTATTATTCATCTATTATTGCTACTACATATATTTCTCTCACACACACACACACACAGGTCAACCACTCTGACACTCAAAAAAGTTCTTTCTAATATCTCTGTGGCTCATTTGGGCACTCAGTTTCCACCTGTGGACACACACCTGTAATTTCCACTTAGGTAATTACAGGTGTGTGTCCACAGGTGGAAACTGAGTGCCCAAATGAGCCACAGAGATATTAGAAAGAACTTTTTGAGTGTCAGAGTGGTTGACAAATTTAATGCATTAGGAAGTGATGTGGTGGAGGCTGCATGACTCCATACACAGTTTCAAGTGTAGATATGATAGAGCCCAATAGGCTCAGGAACCTGTACACCAGTTGATTGACAGTTGAGAGGCGGGACCAAAGAGCCAGAGCTCAACCCCCGCAAGCACAATTAGGTGAGTACACATTCCCATGACGCAATCCGTAGCAGCTGTCTAACTCTCAGGGGCCCAGATTCACGAGAATATCCTTTCTCAATCTTTGGGGGCTTTGTTTACAATTATTAAACAGTTAATGAGCTCCGAAGCACCAGGAGGCAGTTTATAAGAATAACAACAGTTGATTGGGAAGTTATAATGATTGTAAACTGTTTAATAAATGTAACCAAAGCCGTCAAAGATTGAGGAAAGATGTACACGTTGGTAAGTACTTGCTTAACTGCTTCGTGAATCTGGCGGTACCTATTTACTGCTAGGTGAACAGGTGCATCAGGGTTAAAGAACGACCGAACGCTGTCCACTCAGCCGCGAGGCCCCAGTGATTGTGTGTTTGTGTGCTTGTTATTGGCACTCACCGGTGTTTACATGTTGAGATTAAGTCTACTTCAAAATTTACCTCGTGATTCATTGATAAGATTAATGTTGTTACATGTTCGCTGCCAGCTACTAAATTATATTATGGACTTCTAATGGCGTCGTACGACGTCGTACGCCTAGAAAGTTCCATAGCCACAAATTGATATATTTTTGAGAGGCTTATCTAGAGTAGGTACGTAGCCCTTATAGGTCGACAAGGTCATCTAGACCAATGTGGTCATCCATACCTTTACCTGAGGGGCCACTAACACTCAATTGGCCTCGTCGAGGACAGGAAGCCGGTGGTTTGTCAAAGGTCCCCAATTGTTTCTGAGGATTTGTTTCTTACTGGATTTTGAACTCTAGTAATGTGTTGGCATTTATGGCTCCAGCGGGTAGGCGGTTCCATGGGTGTGCTTTAATTTATGAGTAGAACAGCATCTATTTTCTATCCTACATAATTGTGTTTTTTTTAAGGGGGTAGAAATAGCCTAAGCTACTCTATCCCTTTGAGATGTATTTCTTTCTTGTCTCAATAAACATACTTGAACTTGAATTGTGGTTTAAAGGAGTCTGAACCTGATTGATGGGGATTAAGCTACCCAAGAAGTGGCATGGGCATGAGTAGCCCGTAGAGTTTGAACCTGTTGCGCTTCTTGTATTATAATGTAATGTAGGACTGAGAACAGGAGATGCTTTTTCCATCCACACGGTTATAAACCCTTGGAACCGCCTACCCGCCGAAGCCGTAAATGCCAAAACTCTGTTAACTTTTAATGTACAGTTGGAAAAGATTATCAAGTTCAAGGTAAAGGGGGGACCTTCGATAAGACGCCGGCTTCCTGTCCTCGTCGAGGCCATTAGTGTTAGTGGTTCTCAGGTAAATATATGCGTTACATCTGACCTTTTGACGAAGTGGTCTGGATTAATAATTTGTCCACCAAAAATGATAGTATCTATAGTTACTATGGACAGAAGTATGAAGTATGGAATGTTCCCGCTAAGAAAGTTGACGTTTTCTACATATTTGTAAATTAGTAATACGATTGCGTGTTAGGCCTAGGATTGTTTATTTAGGCCTAGGGCAGATTAGGTGTAGTGTTACTGTTTCAATTTTTATTTCGCCGTTTACAGCGGCAGCCTCGTTTCTTGCAGGTCGGCGTTCGATCCCCAATGTTCCAGGTGCTTGGGCACCGGTTCCCCACAACCAGTCCTCCCTCGGCTCCTTGACCTCATATCCTAGCTCCATGACCTCATATCCCAGCTTCTTGTCTTCATATCTCACCTCCTTGTCCTCATATCCCTTCCAGTGCTATATAGTCGTACTAGCTTAACACTTTCTCCAGTACTTTTTTCTTTTAACAGAGAAGTGGTACAGCAATAGACGACTTATGACTCCTGCTGTTATACTGAGAGCTTTCCCTCCCCATAGCTCATGGTAAGCCTTATACCTCACTACTTTCTCTGGAACACGACCCGCCGACCGGTTAACAACCAGGTACGCAATTATTGCTGGGTGAAGAGAGGTGAACAGTTAAGGATTGGCGACCAGACAAGCCTCCCTGGTCACGACTCGAATCCAGGTCAAATTGGTCGTGAGGCGCGGGTTCTTCCACACATTTGTGTTTCCAGTTGTGTCTTCTTGTCCTACTTTCTCTCACTGTAATGAGGCTGTCCTTGTCCACCTTGTCAGTTACCCTTAGTATCTTATATGTTGCAATCATGTTCACTCTGTTTCTTCTCTCATCCAAGGTTGTGAGGTCTTGTTCCCTTAACCTATCTTCATAGGTTAACCCTTTCAGCTCTGGCTCTTTTTCAGTTTGGTTTTAATTTCACAAGGTGTAAATTCCAAACCGGTGGTGAATATGTTAATATTGGTCTAAAGATTGTTGTGTAGATTGCCTTCAAAGAACACTGATTTAGGGTTCTAAGTGTGTGTGTGTGTACTCACCCACTTGTACTCACTTATTTGTGTCTGCAGGATCGAGTATTGTGCTCTTGAATTCCGCATTGCTAGCCTTCGGTTGTTTAAAGCAATGACTCCGGTCCTACTTCTCTGTCATACCTAGTTTTAAAGCTATGAATAGTGTTTGCTTCCTCAACCTGCTCCTTTAGTTCATTCCATTTTCCCACTACTCTCATGTTAAAAGAAAACGTTCTAACATCTCTATGACTCATCTGAGTTTCCATCTTCCACCCATGTCCCCTTATTCTGTTGGTATTCCGTGTGAACATTTCGTCTATTTCCATTCTGTCAATTCCACTAAATATTTTGTATACTGCTGTCATATCTCACCACTCCTTCCCTTTTTCTAACGTCGTCAGGCTCAGTTCCTTCAGTCGCTTTCATGTCCCATCCCTTGCAACTCCGGGACGAGCCTCATCGCAAATTTCTGAACATTTTCCAGTTTCCTAATGGGTTTCTTTAGGTGGGGGCTCCATGCTGGGGTTGCATACTCTAAGATTGGTCTCTCGTAGACAGTGTAAAGCGCTCTGAAGGCCTCCTTATTTAGGTTTCTGAATGACGTTCTAATTTTTGCTAGCGGAGGGTACGCTGCTGTCGATTTCCGATTTATATTTGCCTCAGGAGTTAGATTTGGTGTTACGTTCACTCCCAGGTCCCTTTCTCGAATCGTCACTGTTAGGTAGGTTCCCTTCATTGTGTACTGTCCCTTTGGTCTGTTGTCAGCTAGTCCCATTTCCAAAACTTTACACTTGCTCGTGTTAAACTCCAGTAGCCATTTCTCTGACCATCTATGCAGTCCGGTGTATGTATTCACCTAGTTGTGCTTGCGGGGGTTGAGCTCTGCTCTTTCGGCCCGCCTCTCAACTGTCAATCAATCAGCTGTTACTAACTACTATTTTTTTTTATCCACACACACATCCCCAGAAAGCAGCCCTTAACAGCTGTCTAACTCCCAGGTACCTATTTACTGCTAGGTAACAGGGACATCAGGGTGAAAGAAACTCTGCCCCTTTTGTTTCTGCCATCACCGGAGATCGAACCCAGGCTCTAGGATTACGAGTCCAGAGCGCTGTCCACTCAGCTATCAGGCCCCCTGATAGCTGTGGTTGTATGTGTGTGTGTGTGTGTGTACAGACGCTGATTATATGCAGTAGTACGAATGAAAGCACATACTGCTTGCCAGCCTGGTGGTCTCTCTCTCTCTCTCTCTCTCTGCAATTCACGCATCATTTTTCTACTTCTCGTTAAATATAATTAACAAAAAACATAGTTACCCCTCCTTGAGAATATTCAGAATTATGTTTTCTACATGTTGCGCAATGCCTTAGACGCCACAGTGCCCCAGACGCCTGTTGCGCAGTGCTTCAGACTCTTATTGCGCAGAGCGGGACTCCACCCTGGGGATGGTGCATGTGGTTACATGATGTGCACCCCAGCCACCGTGCCTGCCAAAGGTACTGTCTGGAGATCATCGTTAATTAATAAACCAACTATGTATCATGTTCTTATAGTGTTATTCGTGATGTTATGAGAGGAAGAATGAATTGGGAGAGAGAGAGAGACCCGGGCACCACTTGGTACCCATTAACCAGCATTTGGCCTTTGTTAATGAGGACTGACGGCAGAATATACTTGGAGTGGAATGAACCACGCTCCGATCCATAGTTTCGATCATAATCAGATTAAGCACTATGTCCTCATCAACAAAGGCGAAACGCTCGTTAATTTAACCGCCACCACCCCCCCCCATGTTTGTGAATGAAAAACTGTTTACAGACGACTCACCACTGATGACGTATGTTCGTTTGTTGAGCAGTGCTTCGCTGACGACCTCTGTTCGAATCGCAATTTAGTAAATGCTTAATTTCACCCATGTACTTCAAATACAAATAATCGCCAATCGATCCGAAACACCTAACTTAACCTACGCTTAAGTATACATTGAACTTTAATATATAATAATACTAATATATACATGAGAAGAAACAAATTTTTAATACACAGTACGTTAAAATTGATGATTCATGTTGGAGGACGGCCGCAGCTTTAACGAGCCTGGTCTGAGGACTGGATGAAATAAGGATATTAACAAATGCAAAATCACATTCTCCATCGCTAATGTATTTATCTTAACAAATTTTGAGAGACATCTAAAGAAACAAATTTAGCAAGACCCGGCACTGTATGTGGGTCAAGGGAAGGACGTATAGTAGAGGCATGGCGGTACTGTCTGATAAGTCTTTGCACCAGAGCCTAACTGCGTACATTATTAGTGCTTGGGAGTGTGCGTGTTAGGCTAGTACATCCTGTCCTCACACTTAATACACCTTATCCCGTGACGCTTCTTTGGATAAATGAGCATGGACCTCGATGGGTTAGGTGGGTTGCTTAGGTTATTGAATTGTCCAGTCACAAGATCAGACTGCTGAGGATATAAACATGCTAGTGTACATGTTCGTGTGTACGCACGTTGTAAGTTTGGCTACACACACACACATCTCTCTCGAAAAAAAGAAGATTGAACTGTGCTTCTGTCCATGATGAATTTTAAACGCTATTGGCCGTGCATGGTAATTTGTATGTCATTGCTGTGATTCCTCACAATGTCCACTTCTTCCATTGAGGCAAACAACGTTGATATGATATTGAATAAACAATAAACATTGATAAATACTATCCTATGCAAATTTAACGTTTCGCGCGCAAATTTTGCTCGATGGGAAACTATCGACCACAAAGCAACAACAAAAACAAAGTTGTCAAATCATACAGACGTGAATCGGCTACACAAAGGAACTAATGAAAGGCATCGCTGTAAAAGTCGTATAATTCAACGTGATACATAATTGTATACCAGCCACATCTTTATTATTCCCAAGTAGCTGATCACAGAGTTGGACCATAATGTGTGACACCCATAAAAGAAACGGACAAATTCAATACATATAGAAAGAATACCTAAGTAGCGTATTAAAACATATGAATTCATTATTTGAGTCCCAAATGTAAAAAGATTCAAGTCAACGCTTGCAACAGTGTAGGAGATGCCGGCACAGTGTTACCCATTGTGCCATCATATATATATATATATATATATATATATATATATATATATATATATATATATATATATATATATATACACTGTATATTTTTTAAATAACAAAAATCACTTGCCTGTTAAGCAAATTGAGCCTTGCATACTAGGCCAAGTAGTGCGTTCTGGCTATTAAGTATGACTATATAACATACATATTCATATATATATACAGTATATATATGTTGTACCTAATAGGCCAAGTTGCCTAACAAGCCGAGTTTTCTTGAAATAATATATATTTCACATTTTTTTGTTATGGAATGATAAAGCTTTCAGCTAAAATATTATAAATGATTTAAATTATTTTTAAATTTAAGTCAAAATTAACAGAAATTAGATTAAACCTAACTTACCCTATGCTAACCTTAACATAACAAAGTCACTGCCACTTAGTCACAATATTTATTTTCAAATTGTTTATTAATATAATAATATTATTTCAAATAAACAATTTAAATTGAAATATTTACAAATAACAAAAATTACCTGCCTGTTAGGCAAATTGAGCCTTGCATACTAGGCCAAGTAGTGTGTTCTGGCTATTAGTATGACATATATAAATATATATGACAGTGTCAGACCACGAAGGAAAAATTGAAACAGTAATTTTCTTAAGTACTTTCGTATTTAATAATACATCTTCACCTTTCTGAAGATGTATTATTAAATACGAAAGTACTTAGGGAAATTCCTGTTTCAATTTTTGTTTCGTGGTCTAACACTCACATTCTTCATCACGTGTTAATTTTCGTGACACACACACATATAAATATATATATATGCGGAAAATCCACAGAGAAATATGAAATGAGGTGAACGTTTCGGCTTTGTTAAAGCCTTTGTCAACACCAGACTGACTGAGGAGAAGGGAGAAGGGGGGAAGATATATAGGCCGACACCTGACCAACCCATCCCAAGGGTTGGTCAGGTGTAATTAACCAAAAACAGGTATAGCTAAGCTAAGCTATACCTGTTTTTGGTTAATTACACCTGACCAACCCTTGGGATGGGTTGGTCAGGTGTCGGCCTATATATCTTCCCCCCTTCTCCCTTCTCCTCAGTCAGTCTGGTGTTGACAAAGGCTTTAACAAAGCCGAAACGTTCACCTCATTTCATATTTCTCTGTGGATTTTCCGCATAAAATGATCAGTGTTTTGTGATCGTCAATTGCATATATATATATATATATATATAAAAGCTATAACATATGAATGAACGCAAGTAAACAATATATAAAGTAGTCGACGGATGCACTAAAGTACTGACCCGCCAAATGGGAGGGTTGTTATATCTTTGACATATGGTCTGAATTTATTAATAATTTTTCACAAAAACTGAAAACTGTGAAAATTTAGCTCTGCTTATAAATCCTCGTAATTGCCAAAATGTGACATTTTTCTGGCTGTTATTACTTAGTAAACGATAAGTCATGTTATTAATCACAAAAGTTGTTAGTTGAAATAACTTTAAGGCATGTGGCATCATCATGTCAAAAACTATTTGTGCAAAATACTGAGATTATTTTTGTTTGTCTTGCCATCCATATTATGAGCGTTTTCACATAAATGTTGCAATAAAAGATAATTAAAAAATAAGAGCTGTTTAAAGATTTGAAAACAGCTAACAATGTTCTCATTTAATGAAATTCTACACATCCAAGGAAATGTATGCATTACAAAATAAAATGGTTAGCTAATTTTAACTTACATTTAGAAAAAATAGGAATACCAATTCTAATTGTTTAAAGTTGTTTAGATTTGCGCAGTCCAAGGGTTAACAGTAAAAATGACAAGGCACATACATTCTAGTAGGCCAACTGACCCAGCAATATTGAGCGGGAGTAATTAACAGTGGCCAATGTGAAGAGACATATGTTTCAATTGGCCTATACTGACCTGCTATTACTAGGAGAGCTATTATTAACAGTGATTTGTGCCTTGAGAGGAGTAAAACGTTCATTATATTCAAGAAAAAGAAACTCGCGAGCGATGACACATGTAAAAAGCGTCGAATATTTTTTAAATATTATTTCCCTCGGTCAATACTCTTAATATATATCATTCCAAGAAAGCATTAATTAGTTCTGTCTACGTAAAATGAAAAACCCTATACTGTCGTACACAGTCATTTATATATATAATTGAAAAAATACGTGAAAAACACATGGAAAGACACGAGAACCTATAATAAAACGCTTAAAAGTAAGATACCGTGAAACGTGATAATCTATAATAATTACAGGTATGTAATGTTGACTCTTGCAGTGGGAGACGACAGTCTTTATACTGCTTCCTCCATATTTAAAATCCAGTCACCACTGAGGGAGTTTCGTCGAGTTGTACTCTTATCTGATTAATATCCCCGCTTTCTAAAGAGGTGTTATCCCGGTGTGTTTGGTCTACCGCTGGTTCACGCGCGGCTTGGGTAGCCTCTCCTAAACCTGGATATTTCATTAAGAATTCTCTCTCCTTTATCTTCTCACTTTGGATAAAATTCTCCATTTTCTCGCCAGCTCGTTGCTCATTTCTTCTTGTGATGGTGCTGAGTAAATTGACGAGGTAACCGAGACTGGGTTCTACCTTGATGATATCCATGTGGTCTATGTTAGGCACCGGCACGTGATAAATTTTCTGCTCCTGCTCATTCACCCACTGAAACAATGAGAATTGTGCGTATTAGATTAGTTTTACAGGACCGTTATAAGACATTCATGAAAATGGCAGACTAGTTTCTTCTTCATTGTGTTGGTGAATATCGTATATCAATCATTTAAGAGCTAGATTTAGATTTATTAATTACAATTGGTGTAAAGCGACTTCCGCGCCTGCTAAATTCTCATGTTCCCGCAGATACCTGAATGGTGTTATTTATTTATATTATTTATTTATTTATAAGAAGGAACACTGGGTTGTGAGAGTACATTGATGTTCTTACATTCTTCCATAGCCACTAACACGCATAGCGTTTCGGGCAGTTTTCTTTTCGGGTTGTTATATATCAACAATTCCACAGTAAGACATATGGATCTTACAAGTATCGTAAAGTATGTTGAGCAGCGACAAAGACATTTAGAATGATGACACGTGAGTTACAATGGGCTCGTAAAACATATTTAATGAATAGAATGATGCATAAACTAAGAAAATATTGATTTAGCACGTCGTTATAATAATATATGAGATAAGAGAGGAGTGGACCAAGTATTCACCTAATTGTATTCACCTAGTTGTGTTTGCGGGGGTTGAGCTTTGCTCTTTCGGCCCGCCTCTCAACTGTCAATCAAGACAGCTGAGAGGCGGGATACAACCCTGTGGAACATCAGTGTTAATTGGCAGTGTAGAAACCTGTCCTCTCGAATCGAACATCGCATTTTGACATAAATAACGGCCGAAATATGATGTACTTTAAATCATAGCGACATCATATTTTTATGTACAATAAATCGCAAAATTGACGGGTTGTCACTTTCCTCTTGGTGGGTCCTCGGTTAGGTTAGTGTCGGGCAATTTAGTACATCATTTTTGTGACGTTGTGATATCTTTAAAGTGCTCCCTGACCTCTGGTACCCTACCAAGCTATTTCTTTAAAAAGGTCAAATGTAACATACAAGGAAGAGCCGCTTCAAGCTCATCAAGCCACCATATAGGACAGAAAATAGGAGATGCCATTTCACCTCTATAGAATTATAAACCTGTGGAACCGCTTACCCGCCGAAGCCGTAAATGTCAGGACCTTACTTCAGTTCAAAATTCAGTTGGAAAATATCCTCGGGAATAATAGTGGAACCTTTGACCAAATGCTGGCTTCCAGTTTATCAGCTGTAGGCCTCAATGTTTATATTGGGGATCGTTAAGAATCTCCAATATAAACAACCCCAATATATTATATAGTGTTCGTTGGGACACCATCTACTCCAGGATTGCAAAGCTCGTATACTGGGACATGAGGCAGTATGAGCGAAGAGGTCATATGTAGATTCGAATGAGTTCTTGTCATTTTATGTGTGCATTTATGGTTTATTTTAAAACAGTGTATTATATATTTTTAATCTTCTAAAATATATATATGTTACCCTTCCAAAATGTGAGCAGAAATCTTGGTCATAGAAGACGAGATATTTCAGGGTTAACTGTTGCAAAGCATCCCTCCTTAAATGTTTATTCAAGTTTTTTCCTGAATTTACCTTGAAACCTTCATTCTCAACATTAACGCCTTTCCCAACATTTATACTCGTGCAGTTATCGGGTGGATAAACCCTTCATGCAAAATACACGTACCATCAAGAAAAATAAGAAGAACTGTGAACTGTAATGCCAATCCTGACCTTAAAAGCTTCCTAGAATGTTGTAACAAAACCCATGGGCACCACACCAGAAACAAATACCTATTTGATATTCTAAGAGTACGACTTAATCGAACTAGAAATGCTCTACAACTCGAGGGACCCAGAATGTGGAATGACCTTCCCAATCATGTCAAAGGCTGTACCTTTCTCAACCAGTTTAAGAAGATACAAACTAAGTACTACCTAATAAACTCCTTGAAACCTTCCTCACCCCTAAATGTCAACCCACGTCTTACTATTTTAAACAATGCTGTTCGTTGATCAACTTGTATAATTGCTATTTTCTGCCATGTTCCCCCCCCCCCCTTTTTTATTCTTTTTTTTATTACACAATTTATACTTTGAGCTCAATTTATACTTTAAGCTCAATTACTATTAAGTTTTAATCTAAGTGTTCCCCCCCCTCACCTTGCCCGAAACGCTATGCGTATTAGTGGATTTAGGTGTTGTATGTACTAGCTCTATCTATAAATCGAACATTATGTTTGTAATTCATCTTTAATGTATGTACCTTACCTGAATAAAAAAATCTAACTCCAAATCTAAATCTAAATCAGAGTCGCTAACACTCTAGTGGCTTCGACGAGGACAGCAAGCCAGCGGCTTGTCAAAGGGTCACCCTCCCAATTTGTCCTAATTACTTTTTCAAACTGGACTTTAAAATTCAACAGTGTTTCGGCTTTTACGGCTTCGCGGGTAGGCGATTCCATGGATTTATAACCCTGTGGGCGAAAAGCATCGCTTGTTCTCAAGTCCTACATTGTGGCTTGTTGAGTTCCTTGTTTGTTACATCTGACCTTTTGGAGAAGTTGTCTAGACCAACATCCTCCAACTTGTTCAGTATTTTAAAAGCTTGGATGAAATAAATATCCTTAAAACAGGAGCAGTAATTACGGGCTCACCATAGCCCGTGCTACTTGGAACTTGTTCCGAGTAGCTGAATCTATAACAACAACAGGAGCAGTACAGTTGGCTTCGCTCTCGACTCACAATCGGGGAGCCTGGGTTTGATTTCCGGGCGAGACAAAAAAAATGGCTGGGCACATTACCTGTCACCTCATTTCTCGATTCACTTAGCAGTAAATATAAGTACCTGGGAGTTAGGCAACTGATGTTGGGATACATCCTGGGGGAAGGGTCAGTAGTTCCACCTTGGGGGAACCTCGATACAAGGCCAAAGTATATATATACACAGGCTTCGGGGACAATGACATAGTCAGCAAGTAACTTTATTAAAGTAGTGGGTACTGGGAGCTTGCCACTAATGACAGTCAATCTGCCCCGTAGCGCAGTGGTAATGCACTCGTCTGGCACTTAGCGAGCGCATTGGTCTGGGTTCGTATTCTGGCTAGGGAGGATTGACAGGGCGCCAATCTTTAACTGTAGCCTCTATTCACGGTACCTACCAGAAACGCTTATAGTAGCGGGGTACTGCGAGCGTTGACACTAATGATAGTCAGCAAGTAACTTACTTTAAGACAGTGACGCATACTGCGAGCGTTGACAGTGCCGTCCCCGTCACCAGAGACGATGTGGGGATAATCCGGGAATCTATCGACGTGGTAAACCATCCTATGGGAAAGTAGTATCACATTAACCATCAAATTAAATGCTGTGTCAAGTAAATATAATTTAATTGGATCACACAAATCAGTGAAACACTGAAGCTGCAATATATATATATATATATATATATATATATATATATATATATATATATATATATATATATATATATATATATATATATATATATATATATATATATATATATATATATATATATATATATATATATATATATATATATATACTGAGAGTTGACTTAAGGCCTGGACTATGTTCTGGATTAAAATATTCTTATTGGTTGGTCAGTAAGGTATTGTAGAGGCTTTAATAACCCTCGGGAGGTTGATAGGGCTTAAGCCCAACACCGAACTTCTCGCTTAGTCGGTAATATTGTGGCAAGTTCCAGGTAACCCGGTAAGTTGAACAATCCTCCAGAGTGATAGGTCTTAGCAAGCTATTTTGGTAGTTTCAATAACCCTCAAGAGGTTGATAAGTTTAAAGCACAAATTCCAACCAAAAACACCTACTTTTCCACTGTAGGGATTCCTTCACCGTGTATGCAATGAATCTCCACTCCTGGAGCAGGAGCGTTGTGCAGCAGCCCCTTCGTGTCCAGGTACATTTCATACGCATCTGGTAATTCCATTGCCCTAGAAAAAACGAATATAAAAATTTTGCAATTTCAATGAATATTATGCAATCACCCAAAGCATTATATATTAATAAGTAAACTTTAATTAAAACCATTACAATGAAAATAATTATAGCGAAAATCCACTTCAACGAAACTTATTTCAACGTAAAATCACTTCAACGAAACTCATTACAACGAAAATCATAAGAATATTTATTTAGTCAATTTACCAGGAACGGTTTAGATGTCCCTCAAAAAATGCACGTGAAGATTGAGCTTTGAGAGATGCTAAAAATATTTATTATTTATTTATTTTATTTTATTTTATTTTATAAATTATTTATTTATTATTTATAAACAACGCATACCCCAACAACATATTCTAAGTCTAATGCCAGGCAGCAGCATTTAGATTGTCAGCTCACAGTGAAAATTGGCCAACAGGAAAGACTTTTCCAACGTGAGTGATGAACCCATGGAACAGTCCCATGGAACAGTCAATCTGCTGGAGCTGTCCAGTCTGGAACAGCCTACTCGTCAAAGCTGGCCAGTGTGGAACAGTCTAATCGCCATAGCTGGCCAGTCTGGAACAGTCTACTCGTCATAGCTGGCCAGTCTGGAACAGTCTAATCGCCATAGCTGGCCAGTCTGGAACAGCCTCCTCGCCAAAGCTGGCCAGTCTGGAACAGTCTACCCGTCATAGCTGGCCAGTCTGGAACAGCCTACTCGCCATAGCTGGCCAGTCTGGAACAGTCTACTCGCCAAAGCTGGCCAGTCTGAAACAGTCTACTCGCAATAGCTGGCCAGTCTGGAGCAGACAGTTTGAAATGCACCAGGAGAGAGAGAGAAACCCTTCGTAAGACTGCCCCCTGTCTCCAGGGAGGTTCCTGCCCTGCCTAGGAGAAGGGAAGTACCCTGGTCGGTACAGCGTCGTACTCGCTTCTTGCAGGCCGTGTTCGATCCCCCGATGGTTCAGGTGAATGGGTTCAGGTGTGAATGGTTTAGAGCTTTCATCCGACAATTGTCTTACATTGTCCTGCGGTACCGAATATAAAATGGTTTGTTTTTTCGCTGTTCTGGTTCCTTAATCTAACCTTACATACCGTCTACAAAGATCTTAATATTTTACCGGTCGCTACGTGCTCTCAAATCCCAGGCACAATGATGATATTATTCATATTTTCACATCTTAAAATTAGTTTAATACCAAATATCTAATGGTATTTAGACATTAATACCAAATATCTAATGGTATTTAGACATTAATACCAAATATCTAATAGTATCCAAATTAGTTTCATATCTAATGTCATAGATAAGTTGACATTCTACCTCCTGTCTGATTTGCCTTAAATTAAAACTTTCACAAGAAACACGTCCAAATGAGTTACCCATTCGAAAAATAGAAAAGTTTAAATATGCAGTACTTCGAACAACTCAAGTACTAACTCAAACATCTCCTTGAAGTTTGAGGTTGTGAAATTATCGTCAGGAGTCTGGATGAGGACCTCGTCAGGGCCCCAGAGCTCAGGTGAGGGCAGGAGGAACGCCAAGCTTGCTAAGGTCACCTGTTCTCTCCTTGCTGTCTGGGAGCTTAGGAAAGGTATTCCCAAGTTGTCTCCTGCAAAATAAAACATAGAAAGGTGTTTTAGCATATTCTACAGTTTATTTATTCTATCATACATCTACTTTCTAGAGATTTAAATTTATCTATCAGCACAGTACACAACGAATGTACGGATCTCTTCTTGTACCAGGAGGGTACATCATGTGTCAAGGTATCCTCCTGTACCAGGAGGGTACACCATGTGTCAAGGTATCCTCCTGTACCAGGAGGGTACACCATGTTTCAAGGTATCCTCCTGTACAAGTACGGTACACCACATGCCCAGCTATCTTCCTGTACCAGGAGGGTACACCATGTGTCAAGGTATCCTCCTGTACAAGTACGGTACACCACATGCCCAGCTATCTTCCTGTACCAGGAGGGTACACCATGTGTCAAGGTATCCTCCTGTACAAGCACGGTACACCACATGCCCAGCTATCTTCCTGTACCAGGAGGGTACACCATGTGTCAAGGTATCCTCCTGTACAAGCACGGTACACCACATGCCCAGCTATCTTCCTGTACCAGGAGGGTACACCATGTGTCAAGGTATCCTCCTGTACAAGCACGGTACACCACATGCCCAGCTATATTCCTGTACCAGGACGGTACACCACATGCCCAGCTATATTCTTGTACCAGGACGGTACACCATGTGTCAAGGTATCCTCCTGTACAAGCACGGTACACCACATGCCCAGCTATATTCCTGTACCAGGACGGTACACCACATGCCCAGCTATCTTCCTGTATAAACACGGTACAGGAAGATACCGTGTTGATGCTTTATTTTTGTCCATGTGGTGGTGTAGCGTGTGCTTGGGAGCACCCAGCGTGCAGGTTCGAATCCTCCTCATGGTTTCTACTGATTTCCTCATTGATAGATTACGTTAACATGATTTCTTTGATGTAATAATAATAGTGGTATAATAATACTGTCATTTCAGTTCAAAAACCTTGTAAATGGGAGTCTGGGAGAGACAGTTCTGTACAGTATCAAATATCTTCATTGTTATAGATAACTGTACACAAAAGTGCAGTTAGAGCTTGCAAACTTCACAGTGACTAACGACGTGTAAAAGTAAGTAATTATCAAAGGAAGGCACCAAGCCGGGAAGGCTATGTAGCCACGACGAATAACACAAAATTGTGTAATAATATAGAGTGAATAATACACAAACCTGTAGCATATACATTCACGGCCTTGACAGAGCCGTGAATGTATATGTAGCCACGACGAATAACACAAAATTGTGTAATAATATAGAGTAAATAATACACAAACCTGTAGCATATACATTCACGGCCTTGACAGAGCCCCCCCAAGCACCAGCGAGGGTGACCAGCGCTTCAATGTGCTTGTCCTTCCAGTGTTGAGACTTGTGGTTGAGGAAGTAGTGGATCAAGGGCGCCCCCATGCTGTGGGCCACCAGCACCACCTTCTGCTCCGTGCTCGCGTATGTCGTCTCGATCAGTTGCTCCAGGTCCCAGAAATACTCACCCATCTCGTCTGTAATGGCCACAACCAGTGAGTTATTGATCTCTTGTGAAGGGTCGACCGGTAAGCAATTATGTGGTCAAGAATGTTTCAGAGATATGTGATAGGGTTATAATTTTCCTTCCACAACACTAAGCAAAAATTTGAGGGAATTGAGGAAAAGTGTTTCATACGGCCTAGATTCCTAGATTTTCTCGGTCCTTATTTGTCGTAACACAAAAATTAACAGAAGGCGTTACTAAAATTACAAATTTATATACAATCTTGGACTTGAATGTTCTCTCGAAGGAAAGTATCTACCAAGTTTCTGCTCCTTCTGTTATAGAAGTTCACAATTATCCTATAAATACTGTGTTCCCTTTTAGCATGAGAATAAATATTAGGTAAGCTAAGCATAATCCTGTACAGTTATCTTCCTGTCTCAACACGGAACACTACATGCCCAGTTATCTTCCTGTACCAAGATGGTATACCACATGCACAGTTATCTTCCTGTACCAACATGGTATACCACATGCCCAGTTATCTTCCTGTACCAACATGGTATACCACATGCCCAGTTATCTTCCTGTACCAACATGGTATACCACATGCCCAGTTATCTTCCTTTCTTAGTGAAAGAAAACACATCAAATTAACAGTTATTATGTGTTAATTTAAGGACCACGGCGGCGCACGCGCTGGAGACAGCGTCTCGAGGGCTACACGCCGCCTCTCGCCGGAAACTACAGAGCTTGCGACAGAAAAACACACTGCTAGGCAAGTGTTTAGCGGCCTCTAGCGTCCTCTAGGTAGGCGAGCGACGGACTCAACCCCCCCCCCCCCCCAGCATACAATCAGCTGGAAGACTATCGATATCCAGTAACCCCCGATGGACAAGATGGACCGTGCTAAAATTCTAGCCCAGTCGGGTATAAAGGCAAGAGACGTCTTCTAGTGACCTCCACAGTTATAGCCAGATGCCCATCATACCCTTAGGGGACAGCTGGATGTGATCCACCAACTCCCGGAACCTCTAAACCAAGCCGCCACCGAATACCATCCGCTCCGCTGAAGATCCAACCGGAAAATGGAATAATCTATCAACGTCCCCGTGATAATTGCGGGAGGCGTTATATCAATCGTGGCCGTCGAAGTGGAATGCTTGCCAGCAGTATAAAGACCCATATTGAGAACTATGCCTCTTCAACACAAGTGAAGCTAACCGTCATTGTTATGGCGTTAAGATTCCTTGAACGAAGCATTAACGGTGCAGTGATCTGCACTGATTCTAAAGCAGCGCTACAAAGCCTAACTAAAATCGGGCAGAAAATCTTGCGATAGTCGCTGAGATCAAGAGAGCGGTGAGAGTATTAACCAATCAAGGAAGAATCGTCAAATTTCTAATTTCTGCGGATCCCCTCCCATGTTGGAATCTGTGAAAATGAACGAGCAGATGTGCTGGCTGCTGAAGGCGCTGAAGGAGACCATATTGAATACTTCATACCCAAGACTACTCTACAAATTAGAGGTATCATCAGGCAACATCACCGTGACAAGGTTACTGAGGAAAGGAGGACAGAAGAACAAATCAGTGAATCTGTACGCTCGTACAATGTGGTTGCAGCTGGCAATCCCAATCATTATGAACGAAGAGGAGGTGGCCGCGGGAGAGAATCAGTAATAGCAAGAATTTGTCTTGGATACAAATATCCATGGAGATTCGGAATGGAAACAACAGTTGAGCAGAGGAGTTGCAGTGATGAGAGTGGCGGACACCGCCTTGACCACCACCTGAGAGAATGTGAACACCTGAGAGACATTAGACATATGTGCAGAATAATAAACCCCACATTGTTTGAGTTAGGAAAACACTATTTGTCAAATATTGATACTGTTCTTAAAAGATTCCCCTATTTTGCACCCGCAAGATAACGTAAGATTTTAAGGGTTAACAGATGTTAATCTTCTTGTTTGAGGAGCTGTTCACTGGAGACAGTTAAGCAAGTCCCAGCTGTGTCTGGGTACAAGTGACAGGATGAACAACCCAGCGGGTTTTTTTCCTATTGGGGAGTGTTGTACATGCTGCTATGGCGGTGTGTCCACTCACAGGATGAGTGGCGCTGCCCAATAAACTCGCCCCACGGGGCAAAATTTTTAAGACCCAGCGGTCAAACTCGCGTCACCGTGTTTCGGCGGCCTCCAGGCAAAACACTTGTCTAGACTCTAGACGTTCGCTAGTCAAGCTTGAACCAGAGGAAGTTACAGGAGTTACAGGGAGTCCCAGGTAAGTCCACTACGGGCTCACCACAGCCAGTGCTACTTGGAACTTTTGTTCTGAGTAGCTGAATCTAAAACAAAAACAACATTGAACCAGGAGTCTCAGTCCCAATGTTACACACTTAATTCTTGCATACTTGTACACCCTAAGTGTTGAATGCTTCGTAATAGCTTACTTGGGGCCTTGCGGAAATCATAAGGAGCTCCCCTGACGGAAACACCCCGCTCGTAGCCAAGGGGAATGAGACTGCTGACTATATCGTGGAAGTAACTCAGGACGTAAAGATGGTCTTTGCTTAGCCACTCCACTGTTGATGTGTTTCCAAAACCAGGGATTCTGGTCTCCACGCCCGGGGCATTTCTGGTAGTGCGCGTCACATTGTCATATTGTAATTTCATGCCGTCAATCTGCAAATAGTAAAATCATGCATGTACACTAAATAAATATGGCTAAGGTCGCCCTGACCTTCCCGAACTCTATCTTGTGGTGGTTGATATTCAAAACCTAAATATTTGTGTAAACACCAATTCGTAACTGAATTTCAAAAGCATGCAATATAAAAATGTAACTTACGACGCAATCGATGTAGTAAGGAATAATATTCTCAATGTTAAACCACATTAAGAACCATTCACCAATCTCAGTTCGACAGGCGGTGATCAACTCCTCGTCGCTGTCAAACCTGGCCTCCATCTGGGACCCTCCACACCCCGGTACTGCAACATAATCACACATTTGAATTCATTTTAGTTTTAGAACATTTACATGAACACATTTAGTTTTAGAACATTTACATGAACACATTTAGTTTTAGAACATTTACATGAACACATTTAGTTTTAGAACATTTACATGAACACATTTAGTTTTAGAACATTTACATGAACACATTTAGTTTTAGAACATGATTCTAACATTTAGAATCATGTTATAGCCGGTCGGCCGAGCGGACAGCACGCTGGACTTGTGATCCTGGGTTCGATCCCAGGCGCCGGCGAGAAACATTGGGCAGAGTTTCTTTCACCCTATGCCCCTGTTATCTAGCAGTGAAATAGGTACCTGGATGTTAGTCAGCTGTCACGGGCTGCTTCCTGGGGGTGGAGGCCTGGTCGAGGATCGGGCAGCGGGGACACTAAAAAGCCCCGAAATCATCTCAAGATAACCTCAAGATATACTGTAATTTTAGGAAAAAACTGAAAATTCTACAAAAAATAAAATCCTAACATAATTTTTAAAAGAAAATTTAACATAATTTTAAAACGAGGGCTCCTCATATTTCTAAAAAAGAAAATTTATCATAATTCTAATTAAAGGGATTATATTAATTCTGAAAATCTCACTTATTTCAAAATAAATGAAGCCTTTGTTTATTTTAACAATGAACATTATAATTCGGATAAATTGCCATAGAGATGTAAATGCATATGACAAATTTATATTTATAGTTTTTGTGAAATATATTAGAAAGTAAAATGACTTACTGCCTTATTCTGTACATTTATACATTTTTGTGGGGGGCCTAAGATCTAAAGGAATTAAAGGTACTGCTAGAAATTAGATTTCGCAATTTCAACATTGTCCACCTGATATTTGGGTCTGTCTCTTCGTCTCTTATTTTTACCTAAGCTCAGAATCCATTTTGAAAGCCTATCTAAATCACAGTCCGTTCTCAGAGCAAATTCAATACCACGAGAGATCAAACCCCCATGTCAAACCACCTGGATAGTTACCTAGTTATTTGTGATCTGAAAGCATATTAAGGTTACAATAATATTCTACTTGTAAACTGGCAAGTGGACCTTTTGTCCTAAACAGAATGGTCTCAAGTTATAACTTTATTGTATTACGAATCATTTGTTTAAATGTAAAAAGTATATGCTGAAAACATTTTCTTTGAAAATCTGATGAATTTGGTTTTATGTAAACTAATTCTCGGGTACACTCAAATAGTTTTCGAATTCTATATTTCACATTTTCGTCAATAATACACC
Organism: Procambarus clarkii; assembly: GCF_040958095.1. NCBI lineage: Eukaryota > Metazoa > Arthropoda > Malacostraca > Decapoda > Cambaridae > Procambarus > Procambarus clarkii. The sequence goes on along the minus strand of NC_091168.1, from coordinate 26,455,566 downwards.
ATATCATGGTAATCAAACACAATGAAACCTAACCTAACCTTACCAAATCTTAACCTAACCCAACCATGGATAGAGAGTATATAATAGCACTAGTTTGAGTGGCTTTAAATCCATTACCTCCAGGGGAATCTCTTCCCTGAGGGCAGGTTGTTAACTCGTCTTGTAGCGATTTTGTGTCTTCTTCTAAATATATTTCCCATCCTATTTTAGTATCTTCTTCAATTTGCAACTGTTGCTGTTCAATCCTGTTTAAATCGATTATATATATATGGTAAATAAGAGAAGTCCCAGGACAGTGGCCTACGGCACTCCTTAGGTCAATAATTAAGTAACCCTCTAGGACTTAACTCATTTATGCTGACTCTCTGTTTAATTTGAAATACTCATGCCTAGTCCAACTTAGGATGACCCCCTTCACCCCTCAGTACCACCATGGAGTCCATGCTGGTAATAGGAGGGTAAAAATACATAACATAAATAAAAACAAAATTGATACTAGACTTATACTTTAACCATTGTTTTATCCATTCTAGCATTGTACTATTTATTCTGTGTGCTTGTAATTTCCTTGTCAGTCTCTCATGTGGTATCTTATCAAAAGCTTTACCAAAGTTTGCGTATACTGCATCTACTGGGAGTCCTCTGTTTGCCGTTTCCAAAAATGTAGCAAGTTTGAAAAGCAGGATTTATTTTTACGAAAACTATGTTACGTTGATTTGATTTGATTGTTCACTGTGATATGATGAATGATTCTCTCCCTTAGGATTCTCTCAATGAGCTGAGTTTTCAGCTGATCTCTTTCTGCTTTTTTTTTAAATAAGCGATAATATTTACATATTTCCAGTGTAGGAAACTATTTGTTGGTTCAGATGTACAAGAATGTAACAACTCTTGTATATATCTCAAAAAAAAAATATATATATATTTTCTGAAAAGGAGCTTCAATGATAGACACAGTTCAGCCGCTTGTTCCTCAACAACTTTGGATTGAATTCCGTCCACACTTGGGAATGTTTAACCTTTGTCTGTCACTGCTTTTCCTGATTATATAGCATGTTATGGTGATATCCCTTAATTCAGTCTCTTCACCTGTATTTCTTGCCCTATTTTTCTAATGTTGTCTAAAATCTCTCGTGTGAGCACTGATATAAAGTATTCATTCAGAGTGTTTGCTGCCCTTTTATCGTCAATTATAACTTGGTTGGTCTCATATTTTATGGGTCCTACCAAGTCTTTTATTTTGGGTTTACTTCTTATACAGACACAGAACGACTTGGAATTCTTCTTTATATTTCGAGCAAGTTTTTCTTTTGGCTGATCTGATTTTTCGGGTGGCTGATTTTGAGGCCCTTCTGTATATGTCACAATCTATGTTGTTCATTGTGGATTGACACCTACCTGCTACCTGAGGTTTCGCTTTGTTATTACAACTCTTTTTACTGTCTGTGTCATCCATCTATTTCTCTTTCTTGGCACATATTTTTGAACAAGTTCAATGATGACCTTTTTGAAGTTTCCCCCCATGATACTTCCATATTTGATCTATTAACATCCTCCAGAAGGTGTTTTGTTATTCCTCTCATATTTCTTGAGAGGGTGATCTAGAAAGTTATCATCTGGGACGTTTACAGGGGTTTTATAATTGTAGTCCATCTTAGAATATTGTGAACACACGAAGGAGCGAACTTCTTCCCCTTCCTGTAACTGATCTCTCATGTCCTCTTCTCATGGTGGCACAAGAACTAGAATGCTGTTCTCTCAGGTGGGCTTAGTCACATACTGTATGAAAAAGGTGTTCTGTACCCGTTCAAGAAATTGTTCTCCTTCTGCTCGTGAGTTTAGATTCGCTCAATCTTTTGTCTCGCGATTAAAAGTCCCACAGTTTTAAGGGCTTGGGTTTCAGCTGCTGCACTGGTCACATTACGCAGATCAGTTACTTTGTGCCGTTGCCGTGTCTTCTCTCTAGCATACTCCCACTGGCAGTAGGCTACCAATTTCAAATAGTATATTGCACCATACAAATTCTGAGGATCTCACGTTGTTTAATTCCCCATTGTTTGGTACATTCAAGTTCTCTATTGCATACAGCATTACACCACCTGCTCTTGTTGCTCTGTCCTTTGTGAATGGTGCAGGGCGTCCTGGAAGATAGAATTCCCATTCACTCATGTCTTCTCGTCCCATGTTTGATGCCAATGATGTCTGGATTCTCACCCCCCCAGTGTGTGCATAGCATGCACAACCCGTCCTCCTAAGATTTCCCAACGTCAGGAAACTGTTGTACTAAAGGCTAAAAATCGTCGTATTATAAATTGGTAGCGGCTCGCGAAATTGACATACTGTTCCGTTTTCAGTTTTGGGAATATGTAGTAGACCTGATAAGTGGAAAAATAAGTCGGGAGTTGATACATTAGACAACTGACGACTAGAAAGGTGGGGTCCAAGAGCTAGTGCAAGCACACATAGTAAACACAAATAGTAAATATACACACACACATTTGAGATTTTAAAAACAGCGTGTGTGCCTTCATATATGACAAGAGAAATATAGGATCCCTAGTCTGGTATAACTATATTAGTCTGGTATAACTACCACATATCTTCAATAAAGTATTAGAGAGACTGATTAAAAGGGGGTTCGTAAAAAGCAGATCATACGAGTTTTGTATCCAAACATCAATGTGTGACTCATCATAGATGTAAAGTGCCTTGTATAGTGACTGTTGTGAACCTCTTGTTGAATCACTTGATATAAAAAGATTATTGATGTGAATATGTATTTGTGTAAATGATTATATATATATATATATATATATATATATATATATATATATATATATATATATATATATATATATATATATATATATATATATATATATATATGTCGTACCTAGTAGCCAGAATGCACTTCTCTGCCTACTATGCAAGGCCCGATTTGCCTAATAAGCCAAGTTTTCATGAATTAATGTTTTTTCGTCTACCTAACCTACCTAACCTAACCTAACCTAGCTTTTTTTGGCTACCTAACCTAACCTTACCTATAAATATAGGTTAGGTTAGGTTAGGTAGGGTTGGTTAGGTTCGGTCATATATCTACGTTAATTTTAACTCCAATAACAAAAAATTGACCTCATACATAGAGAAAAGGGTTGCTTTATCATTTCATAAGAAAAAAATTATAGTAAATATATTAATTCAGGAAAACTTGGCTTATTAGGCAAATCGGGCCTTGAATAGTAGGCTGAGAAGTGAGTTCTGGCTACTAGGTACGACATATATATATATATATATATATATATATATATATATATATATATATATATATATATATATATATATATATACATATGGATATGTGTATGTAACATTAACAATTGTATGTAACTAGCTTCAAAAGATTGTCACTTGCTTAGCTAAACGAACTATGAGGTTCAGTCCCTGAGCCCATTGTATGCCTCTATAACCCTTTCCACCACCGCCCTCGGGATGGGTATGGGGCGCATAATAAAGAAAGAAATTGAATTGACACAGTCATAAATAATATGTCATAGCCAGGAAGTAAACACCCAAATGAGCCGTATAGACTTAAGGAGACATCTGTTCAATGTAAGAGTATTGAACAAGTACAATGAGCTACAACGAGAGCTTGTTGATGTCAACACCATATACAATGTGACCATTAGCGCAGTGGTCTACGTCCTCGACTACCTTCCCTATTAGTTTTGAGGCAACATGATATAAAATGCACCAATGCAGCTATGAGAAGTGAATCATTCAAGCATAGGCCTATATCCCCTGAAGATATGTTGCATTCAAACTAGTATTGGTATTAAGTGATTTTTTATAACTAACCAAAGTACAGCACATGACAGAATACACAGCGACCTTAGATCGAGAGGTCATTGATACGACGTGGACACATTAACTGCAGTCTATGGACAAACACTACCCGCACCTGGGTCATCAAATCCCTGCTCACTGGCTCTCCATAAACTCCCTACAACGCCCCGAAATATACTTACTTAAAACAACCGGAGGGAATGTACTTCTTGGATCCATCCGCTCCAGACAAGGAGTGAAGTGTAAACACCAAGAAACAGAGACCAAACATGAGCCAGGTATTCATGGTGCCCGAGTTGGTGGGGATGCGGAGCGGACTTGCGCCGACCAGCTTATGTGGGAAACTGGCTGACTGGGTCTCACTGCTCGCTCTCATAGTCTCGGCTCCCAGCCCACCAGGCTGCTGATGCCTCGACCTTATACCCCTCTCGCTATTGCCCCTTCAACCTACAATACCACTATATTTAGACACTACATCGCCAGCTGTCCTGTAGATTGGTTGTCTGGCATCTTGCCATTAGCAAGTGTCTGCCATAGATGACTTGAACTGAAGGTATATTCAATATTCTAATGTTTCCTGGCATCAGAATTGCTTTTCTTGGATAGCGCCGCCCATTTATCTGATAACAAAATTTTCGTAGGCTGACTAACGTTGTTAGGCTATAAACAAAATTATATGCCCCAGAGGCTGCATAGTCCCCCCCCCCCCTAATACCAATATTTAGTGGGGAATATGTATAAATCTGTATAATATTTAGATCTGTATAAACTATGTGTAATAGAATCAGTTACATAGGCCTACTGCTTTAGATATTTTGTTGACCATAATTTACCTAGTGCATAGAATCCCAGGGAACAGAAACCTATCGCACAGAAACCTGCTTATATTTTTAAAAATTATGAATGAATTAAAGAATAACAATTGCTGATGAAATGATCAATAACCTTTGAGAGCGGACCGATACTGTCATAAGTTGCAAGTTCAACTCTAGTCTTTTAGAGAGAGGAACACTACTCTCATAGTTGTGCTTGCGGGGGTTGAGCTTTGGCTCTTTGGTCCCGCCTCTCAACCGTCAATCTACTGGTGTACAGGATTCCTGAGCTTCTCGAGCTCCATCATATCTACATTTGAAACTGTGTATGGAGTCTGCCTCCACCACATCACTTCCTAGGTGCATTCCATTTACAAACTACTCTGACACTGAAAAAGTTCTTTCTAATGTTTCTGTGACTCACTTGGGTACTTAGCTTCTACCTGTGTCTCCTTATGCGTGTACCATCCGTGTTAAATACTCCATCCTTGTCTACCTTTCAATTCCCCTGAGAATTTTGTATGTGGTAATCATGTCTTTCCGAGCTCTTCTGTCTTCCAGCGACGTGGGGTGCAGTTCACGCATCCTCTCCTCATAACTCATACCTCTTAGTTCTTAGTCCTCTTAGATGTTCCCTCTTATCTCTGGAACTTCTCCTTGCTCTGATGTGAAGACCTCCTGGAATTTCTTATTGCGTTATTCGCACACTTCCTTGTCGTTTGTAGTGAATCTGTCTGCCCCTATCCTTAGTTTCATTACCTGTTCCTTCACTGTTATTTTCCTCCTGATGTGGCTGTGCAGCAATTTGGTCTGAGTCTTTGCCTTATTCGCCATGTCATTTTTCATATTACCTCTCTTCTCACCCTGACGTATTCATTCCTGGCACTCTGGTATCTTTCTCTGCTCTCAAGAAGCAGGCGCTTCTCTCTCAATTATAGTGTTAACTGCCATGTTATTTCCGTCATACTCTTGCCTGGGTCTTCTGTCATTTGGTGGTGGGTTATATATCACTGCTACTACTACTCTTGGTCCTCCCATTGTCATGATGCCTGTTATGAAGTCTCTGAACCCTTCTCAGCTTGGAATAACTATCTCCTCGAAACTCCATTTCTTTCTCATCAGTAAAGCCACTCCGCCTCCTCCCCTTACTTCCCTCTCTTTCCTTATTACAGTGTAGTCCTGGGGCAAACACCACATTTGTTATGATTCCTGAGAGTTTTGTTTCTGTGAGTCTAATTACATCCAGATTCACTTCTTGTGCTCTTTCCCTAAGTTTTCTTGCCTTGCTTGTAATCCCATCTATGTTCAAGTACATTACCTTGAAGCTGACTCTTGTCCATCCTCAGTGTCTGTTGATTCAGACACGCTCACAGTGTGTGTGTGTGTGTGTGTGTGTGTGTGTGTGTGTGTGTGTGTGTGTGTGTGTGTGTGTGTGTGTGTGTGTGTGTGTGTGTGTGTGTGTGTGTGTGTATGTGTGTGTTGCCTCAGTTGACCAGATGTAAGTTCCCAGTGACAGTCTTGACCACAATTACGGTTGCACCATTTAAGAACACACGCTTTGCATGTCAATATCTGTAATATTATAATCATCTGGAAAATCTCCCAGGAAAAAAAAAACAGTCTTTATGGGGGCTCACAATGGGAGCCTATATCTTAAAAGGGGAGCAATACGGCTGACCCTTACCCACCCATGACACCACCCTACCACATATCAATCACCCTGCAAAGTTAGGTAAGGCTAGCCCCAAGCATCTGCCCTCCAACCAAGGACAGACAAATAAAAATCTACTTTTATACATATAGATATATTAGATGGGTGTTCCCGGATGACTCGGGAAGAAAACGGAGACCACACCTACACTACACTTGGACTTCACATAATTGCGAGTCAGTCATAATAGGAAAGTTAACTGATAAGTAACTGAGTGTAATAAGAGTCAGCGTCATTTGAGAAACAAATATTGACAGAGTGGAAGGAATTATCAAGGGAAAGCGCCAAGCCATTACGACTATATAGCACTTGGAAGGGGTCAGGATAAGGATTTGGGATGGGACGGGGGAAGGAATGGTACCCCAACCACTTGAGCGGTCGGGGATTGAACGCCGACCTGCATGAAGCGAGAGTGGAAGATGTTGAGGGAGGTGGGACGAAGGTGATACAAGAAAATGAACAATACGGATATTGTTTAAAAGATCTTAATTTATTCGGTCTTGACAGGAGAAGAAGATGAGGCGATTTAACACGATTATTATTTATAATTCGATTATTGTTCATGATTATTCAGCCTCATCCTCCAAAAGTGATAATATACTAGCAGCTATGTATGGTCGAACGTACAGAAGGGCACTGTTGTACAAAATACAAAGTTCGCATTCTGTACTACTGCAATCCTTCAAAATTCAGGCTAAAAAATGGAACAGTAACCGTACAATTTAGCCTAGTCCGTGTTAGGCCTAAATAAGTAAGCCTAAACTTAATATACACCATATTCAGAGTGCAAGAAAATCTCAACTAAGGGAACGGAACTATCGGAGGACACACACACACAGCCCCACCCCTGCCTTACAGTAAGGTAAGTCCACTACGGGATCACCATAGCCTGTGCTACTCGGAACTTTTTGTTCCGAGTGGCTGAATCTAAAACAATAACAACATCAGGAAAAAGCGCCAAGCCATTACGACTATATAGCACTTGGAAGAGATTAGGATAATTATTTGGGATGGGACGGAGGTAAGGAATGGTGCCCAACCTGTTGGATGGTCGGAGATTTTTATTATTATTATTTTTATTTTCTACCACAGACGTGGCCACACATTTACAATGCTAACCAGCATATATACATTTTCTTCTGTCCTCCATGGACAGGGTTAGAGATTTGTCAAACATACAGTTCAGAGATTTATTGAACAACCACAGAAGGTGATCGTAGTGCTTTTAAAATGTTAGGCTCAGCTAGATATCTTGAGGTTATTTTGAGATGCTTTCGGGGCTTTTTAGTGTTCCCGCGGCCCGGTCCTCGACCAGGCCTCCACCCCCAGGAAGCAGCCCGTGACAGCTGACTAACACCCAGGTACCTATTTTACTGCTAGGTAACAGGTGGCATAGGGTGAAAAAAAGCTCTGCCCATTGTTTCTCGCCGGCGCCTGGGATCGAACCCAGGACCACAGGATCACAAGTCCAGTGTGCTGTCCGCTTCGGTCGGCCGGCTACATACGTAAATAAATAGATACATAGATTTATGAATGCATTAAGGTGAATTTATAATGGTGAAATGCAATTCTGATCAGCTTTATACTTTATGCACATACATACACACACATACATACATACACACACATACATACATACACACACACACATACATATATACACATACATACACATTTTGTCTCTTTTACTCTGACAGGGTGAGATAGCTGACAAGAGAAACTAGTGTGCAATTAAGAACTTAACCACTGAAGGTGATTAAGATGCTTTTAGAAGCTCAGGTTATATAGTTACATTACATGGTTAATCTAGGGTACAAGTCCAATATATCATTGAACGCCGGCCTGCATGAAGGGAGACCGTCGCTCTACCCTACAGCCCAAGCGGTTGGGAATCTCGACTAAACAAAATTTATTACACCAATATAGAGCACAACGCTGAATTAAAAATTACAGGGAATTTTTTTCTCCAACGCAATTAAATGTTGTTTGTTTGGTGAGAGGTAAACAAATGGAACAGCTCGCCTTATGATATAACTGAGAGTAATACCGTGTAAACATTTAGAACTAGATTAGACAAGTACTTATCTTCTAATCCAAAACTTACATTGTACCACCGTACGTTCGCCATAAACCACCACTCTAATTTGGATCAAATTATCTGTTGCTCTTTGAATTTGAAAAATAAATAATCCACATTTGTTGTTTCAAGATGGTTTTCATATTTTTTTATTTACAAATGTCCGGGGTGATTTGTTATTTTTTTCTTTATAACTCATAGAAGTGAAACGTGATTTTCAATTTAGTCTTCCATAAATAAACATGAAATTGTGTTATTTATTCTAATTTTGTTTTAAATTGTGAAAACTGTACTATTGTGTAATATAATATATAGAATCACGACGGGAAACCTGTTTTCTCCAATCTTAGAAAAGTATACTTGGAATTCATTGAAATAGTTATTAAGTCGACTTATGCAGCCTAGTATAACTTTGTTGAGATGTGTTGGTCATTATTTCTACTTGTGGCTAAAAAATATTTAGTTATGTACTTAAACTGGAATTAATCAATCTAGTCAGTTGAATGTGGAAAGTAAACAGTTATCTACCATTTGTCTGGTAGGTTAAGAGGGCAGGAAATTCTCCTAAGGTTTCAAAACGTCATGAAAACCGTTAATTGAAAGTTTCCTCTCCTAACCTAACCGAGTAAGCCGGAGGACTCAAAACAGAAAAGGCGACAGTACATCACTTTCGTGAGCCGATTTCATTTTAAATTACGTCCATTTTTGCCCATTGCGCGCGTACGAGCGACAAGCGACGTTATTTTGAAAGGACGGGTTGATTTGACAGCCCATCCTCCTGTTTTGCTAGTACTTACTGTAACGATGAGCACCATAGTACATATACCGACGTACAACGCAATTAGAAATTAGAAATCGGTACTATTGAATTTAGACAAATCTGAAAAGATTTTTTATTCTGCAAAGACAAACTAAATTAACCTAGCCTAACATTCCTAGGCCTAATATAGTACATGTGTGCTATACTAGGCCTAGGAATATTTAAGTTAGTTTTTTAGCTTCATTTTTTCGGTCAATGAAGTTAATAGTACCAAATTCTACTATCTAATAGCTTAGTACGTCAATATTTGTACTATGGTGCCCTATGGTTACAAAAAAAAGTACTATCTTAACAGCAGGATGAGTTGCAAAAACATAATATCCAAGTTTTTTATTTATATAAAACCAACTAAGGTTTGAACATATATACATGCACGGGAAAACTATTGGGACCCATGTAGTGGGCTCCGACTCACATGTGGCCCAAATACTTGATCATAGATACAGTCTTGTGTATATGGGTATATCTATTCATCCGACCATGATAGACTGAGACGCTTAATGTCTCAGTCAGTAAAATATATAACCTTATATATTTTTTGAGAGTTCAACGAAAATGCCGCACTGAGCATACGACGACCGCAACTCTGTCCTTCTAACTAACACATTACATATAATTTTTTTTTTTGCAATATCGAACCCGATGGAAAAATTGCAGTGGTTTAGGAAAATTAAAATCACCGCAATATTGGCGCTTCTTGGGACTAATAAATATCAGCCGCTTGTCCCGCGTTCGAATCCCGACATCTGAGATAAATTGGCAGCTTTCCTTTCTCCTCATGCGTCTGTTCACCTAGCAGTAAAGGTGAACTATGGCTGGGAATGCAGTATGGGGAGGATTGACTGGGAACCAATCCATAACTGTTCACGCTGCTGTAAATGGGGGGGAGGGGTTGTGTTTCAGGAGAAACTATGGTAAGAGTAAGGTTTTCCAGGAGCTATGGGAAGGGCAAGCTCTCAGTCTGCTAACAAGAGCCACAGGTCACCTGTTCCTTGTACCCACCTGTATGAAAAAAGTTTTGCAATTTCTGCTTTTTTTTGCAGGGATATTCCTGCGCGGGCCCTAAGCCTCTGGCTGACTCACTAAGTGTTGCTTGTTTCTGTTTTACTTGGGCGGAGTGTGAGTATTTATGACTCGTATGGTCGCTTCAGTAAGATTTTGTCCCATGTGTTTAACAACTTCTTCTGCTCTGTTGAATCTAAGTTGAAATCTTAATGGGTTTGTAACTGTGGCCTGTGTTAGATAATGTTCCAGTGGTCTGTCGGGCATTTCTCGCAATTTCTGCTGTTCCATTCAACACGTAATTACTGTTACTTTCTTCTACTTCAGTTCAATTTTATGCTTTTGATCTCAATTAGTTTTAAGTCTTAGTTTGAAGTTTTGTTTCTCACATCTTGACCGCAACGCTGTGCATATCAGTGGCTTTAGGCCTAGTATGAACCAGCTCTATCTAGAAATCCAACATTCTGCTTATAACTCATTTTACATGTATGTACTGTTACCTAAATAAAGAATTATTATTAAAATTATTATTTTTATGATCCGTATGCCTGTCGTGTGACGTCACAGGCAGCATGACTTCAATAGACAAATGCTGACAATTTTTGGTCCTGATTGTTTCCTGGTTCCAAGTCTGGAAACATCGAAAATATCAATCAAAATAATTCCAATATTCAATCTTATATACTACAATTAGAAGCTAGACCCATCTAAAGAACAAATCCACAAGGGCCGTGACGAGGATTCGAACCTGCGTCCGGGAGCATCCCAGACACTGCCTTAATCGACTGAGCTACGACAGGGTAAAAAGAGTTGAAACCGAAGTTCTACTGAACTTACTGGAGCCCCGTAGCCTCTAGACCCATCTAGTTAACAAGGATATAACATTACGCAGAGTACTAATTAGGGGTTGTGAAGGTTGTTAGTTGTAGGTCGAGTTTATTTGCCAGGGTTGTTACAAGGTACAACAGTGAGACACAAGAAGGGGGGCGCTACCCCCGGGGCGAGGCCCACGAGGGTAACATCAGCTGGTCGCAGACACGTGGCGCTAAAAGCAGCCGGGCGGCCATGCTCCCAGTAACAGGGACGCATGCACTCCACTGGGAAATAAAGATCTGCTCGCACGGGTATTTAGAGCCTGAGAGGGGTAGTGGTGATTGTGGTGTCGGAGTTGTTTGGCGGGGATGGTTGTGATAGTGTTTGTGGTGATGGTGGTGATGCAGGTGGTGGTGGTGGTGATGCAAGTGGTGGTGGTGATGTAGGTGGTAGTGGTGGTGATGCAGGTGGTGGTGGTGGTGATGTAGGTGGTGATGGTGGTGATGCAGGTGGTGGTGGTGGTGGTGATGTAGGTGGTGGCGGTGGTGATGCAGGTGGTGGTGGTGGTGATGCAGGTGGTGGTGGTGGTGATGCAGGTGGTGGTGGTGGTGATGTAGGTGGTGGCGGTGGTGATGCAGGTGGTGGTGGTGGTGATGCAGGTGGTGGTGGTGATGTAGGTGGTGGCGGTGGTGATGCAGGTGGTGATGCAGGTGGTGATGGTGGTGATACAGGTGGTGGTGATGTAGGTGGTGGTGGTGGTGATGTAGGTGGTGGTGATGCAGGTGGTGGTGGTGGTGATGCAGGTGGTGGTGGTGATGCAGGTGGTGGTGGTGGTGATGTAGGTGGTGGTGGTGGTGATGCAGGTGGTGGTGGTGGTGGTGATGCAGGTGGTGGTGGTGGTGATGCAGGTGGTGGTGGTGGTGATGCAGGTGGTGGTGGTGGTGGTGATGCAGGTGGTGGTGGTGGTGATGCAGGTGGTGGTGGTGGTGATGTAGGTGGTGGTGGTGGTGATGCAGGTGGTGGTGGTGGTGATGCAGGTGGTGGTGATGTAGGTGGTGGTGATGCAGGTGGTGATGGTGGTGATGCAGGTGGTGGTGGTGGTGATGTAGGTGGTGGTGGTGGTGGTGATGCAGGTGGTGGTGGTGGTGATGCAGGTGGTGGTGGTGGTGATGTAGGTGGTGGTGGTGGTGATGCAGGTGGTGGTGGTGGTGATGCAGGTGGTGGTGGTGGTGATGTAGGTGGTAGTGGTGGTGATGCAGGTGGTGGTGGTGGTGGTGGTGATGCAGGTGGTGGTGGTGGTGATGCAGGTGGTGGTGGTGGTGATGTAGGTGGTGGTGGTGGTGATGCAGGTGGTGGTGATGCAGGTGGTGGTGGTGGTGATGCAGGTGGTGGTGGTGGTGATGCAGGTGGTGGTGGTGGTGGTGATGCAGGTGGTGGTGGTGGTGATGCAGGTGGTGGTGGTGATGTAGGTGGTGGTGGTGGTGATGCAGGTGGTGGTGGTGGTGATGCAGGTGGTGGTGGTGGTGGTGATGCAGGTGGTGGCGGTGGTGATGCAGGTGGTGGTGGTGGTGATGTAGGTGGTAGTGGTGGTGATGCAGGTGGTGGTGGTGGTGATGCAGGTGGTGGTGGTGGTGATGTAGGTGGTGGCGGTGGTAATGCAGGTGGTGGTGGTGGTGATGCAGGTGGTGGTGGTGGTGATGCAGGTGGTGGCGGTGGTGATGCAGGTGGTGGTGATGGTGATGTAGGTGGTGGCGGTGGTGATGCAGGTGGTGGTGGTGGTGATGTAGGTGGTAGTGGTGGTGATGTAGGTGGTAGTGGTGGTGATGTAGGTGGTAGTGGTGGTGATGTAGGTGGTGGTGGTGGTGATGCAGGTGGTAGTGGTGGTGATGTAGGTGGTAGTGGTGGTGATGCAGGTGGTGGTGGTGGTGATGTAGGTGGTGGTGGTGGTGATGCAGGTGGTGGTGGTGGTGATGCTGGTGGTGGTGGTGGTGATGCAGGTGGTGGTGGTGGTGGTGATGCAGGTGGTGGTGGTGGTGATGCAGGTGGTGGTGGTGTTTACCTACCAGTGACTACAAAGAAGTGAGGTCCAGCTCTCTATGTCCCGTCTAACTAGCTTCATTGTACCTGTCGGGTAGTTCAACTATACCGAAGTTAGAAACTATTTTCTAATCTGACTTCAGAATTGTAGATGGAGATGGCTTATACAACTTCTTTCAGTGAATTCCACTTGTTGGCCATTGTACGAAGGTAAGGGAACTATCAGGTTAAAGCACGACTATATAGCACTGGGAAGGAATCAGGATAAGGATTTGGAAAGGAATGGTGTCCAGCCACTTGGACGGTCGGGGATTGAACGCCGACCTGCATGAAGCGAGAACGTCGCTCTCCCGTCCACCCCAAGTGGTTGGGTAGCCAGTGTATGTGTGCAAGTACAGAGTGTGAGTACAGAGGCTAACGAGTGGAAGTACTCCCATTTATTTAACTCATTTGAGTTTCCCGCTTCCATGTCTTCTTGTAATTGTTGTCGTCATTTAAAGAGGTTGCCACTATCTACCTTTTTTTTAATTCCCTCGGTATTTTGTATATTGTGATTATATCCCACCTGTTTATTATTCCCTTAACCTTTCCTCATAGCTTAACCCTCATAACTCTGGCACAAGTCTTCATTTTAGTCATTTTGGTTTTATGCGGATTCCAGGCCGGTGCTGCATATTCCAGTATTTGTATGATACAGACTGTGTAGAGTGTCTTGGAAGAGGCCTTCTAGTAATAGTAACTTTATCCACAGCCAAACATGTTTCTTCTTTTTTTGTTCTTGTAGTTGTCTTCACCTTAGTTTGTAGAAACCTTCTGGTCTACTTTTCCCATTCACATCTTCATCACCTTACACTTGTTGGGACGTAATACTAACAACCACGTGTCTGTCCACTCATGAAATCCGTCAAGGCCTAAGTGCAACATTCTGCAGTCCTCTTCGGTTTTGATACTATTCATTAGCTTTGTGCCACGTGCAAACTTACTTCGTCGGGTGGATCTTTTATATAAACGAGGAGCAGTAGTGGGTCTAGGACTGAGCTCTGGGGGACCACCACTTCTCACATTCCTCCAGCTTGAAACATTGACCGTGACTTTGTTTTCACTCTTACACGGTTCAGTGTTTTCCTAATTATCCCAGCTTGTTTCTCCATCGTCCACTATCCAGTAAGGAACACTACTCAATGCTTTTTGACAATCTAGGAAAATACAGTCTATCCGACCTTCTTTTTCCTCTCTTATTTTAGTAGATGTTTCAGAGAACTCGATCAAGATTTTCAGATATGATTTTTTCCCCTTCTAAACCCATGCTGTCCTTTAGTTTCAAAGTCCATCCTCTACAGGTACGTTTGCCTTTTTCTAGAATTCTGGTAGATTTGCTGTCTCGAGTATCCTTAGTCACTGTCCTTAGTTAACGGGGGTGACGCAGTGCCTCTGCACCTTCCTTCAATAGCAATGGTGATACTTGACCTGGTCATATTTATTTGGTCCCATCTAGTTCCTCTACAGTGTTCTTTACCTCCTCTACAGTGTTTCATCTAGCGGCCATCTTTCTTCTCACATCCTTGGTCTCCACATTGGTTCTTTTGAAAAGACCACCTTGATATCTTTTGTAGTTATTCTCATACCTCCTTGTCATTTTCAGTGAGAATTTCCCCTTGTCTTCTCAACCTGATCTCATGGTCTCTTACTGTTATTATTCTCCTTTTATAGATATACAACAGCTTTAGTTGAACTTTAGCCCTAGTCACAATGGCATTTTCAAATTGCCTCTCAGCTTCCCATCGAACTCGAGTGGACTCATTTCTGGCTCTTTCTAGTGCCACAGTTTCTAATTCTCTCTATTTTTGTCCATGCATGTCCATTTTTATTTATTTCCCAAGCGTCACATATTACATTTATATTCACTCCACCTTGTTGCCCAGTTGAGTGGCGGGACCACAGAGCCGAAGCTTAACCCCTGCAAAGCACAACTAGATGAATACCTCCTTCACCACCTCCTCCATCTCCCTCTTTCTCCTCCTCTTCCTTCACTTCCTCCGGCTCTAGATGTTGCATACAACCTCAGCATTCTATCATAACCCATCGACAGCAGACAGGGCGCCGTATTGAGCTGGCAAACTCCTGCTCGAGGAGCGTAGAGAGGAGTCGCATAGTTTCTATATCCACCAAGTCTTGTTTAGGTCCGTTGGACAATAACATCCCGACCGGCCTGCAGCACAAAGTTATTGTGTAGCAACCTGCAGGTGACTGGGGATGAACACGTCCCAACCCCATCCCTCACTCCAGAGCCTGGTGACGCCTCCTTCGTAAGGACCTCATCCTGGTCTCTAAACCATCAGTGATCATTTGTAGCCTTGTCCAGGAACTATTCCATAGTAAAAAATACCTTAAAACGCTACTTACCCTGCAATGTATTCATGGGGCATTCATCCACCAACATACTCATAGCAATGTATTCATAATGCACTTATCCACTTACCAACTAACCCATATATGACTGGAAGGCAATCAGCTTAATGGGGTTATAAACGACACTCATCTGAGTTTACCCGAGTGTACCTGAGAGCCACTAACACTAGTGGCCTCGACGAGGACACGAAGCCGGCGGCTTGTCGTAGGTCCAAACCTGTCTCTTATTATAGTATAGCCATTGTTGGGAAGCATGTTTGATCCTTAAACTAGTTGGTCAGACCCGTGAGGCCAGCCCCACCCAACAGTCAAAAATAACATATAAGGGGTATATGTCATACGCTAGTTGGGGGTCGGCCTCAGTGCCACCCTTTAAGAGATATTGGCAACTACTACCGACCTCCCTTGAAATTTCATGAAGTCTGAAATCAGGGATGTGTTTTCCGCAGAGTTTTCAGTGCTTCGTAATATTAAATTTCATGTGAGAGAAAGAGAGTGAGAGAGAGAGATGGATGGGGAGATAGGGAAGGAGAAAAGTGGAGAGGGTGTGAGCGAGGGATCAGAAGAGGGAATATTGGAGGAGAGGGGGAAGAAAGGTGGAGTGGGTCAACTCCAAGCTCTACATATCACACGCTCCGCCTGTTAACTGTCACCATACAGATAAGTACATTCTACATCCACAAGATAAAGACAGAACTCTCACTTCACTCCACACCTACTATCTATATCACCATAAATCACTGCCTACATCACTATGATCCACTCCTATCTATATCACCATGATCCACCTGTTTTTTTTTCTTTTTTCAGGGATATTCCTGCGCGGGCCCTAAGCCTCTGGCTGGCCCACTAAGTGTTGCTTGTTTCTGTTTTACTTGGGCCGAGTATGAGTTTCCACCTGTCTACACCACCATGATGTTGTCGAAATTAACTGACATCCATTACGAGAAAATATGTTACCGCATAATACATTTATTTATGACGTAAATATTCGTCAAATCCATTTCCTTTCATATTGAACATTAAATAAAAATTATAATTTATACTCGGGATCCCTCCCTTAGGAGCTATTACGCATGCGCCGCAAGAAAGGACAGACTCGCAATTTTTACTAGCTACCAGCAAGGTGTTCCGAAGCGACCCGACAAATATCTTACGATGACAAATATCTTACGATGACAAATATCTTACGATTCTGCAAGCATCCGTACTTCCCAGGACTTCAGATCGAGGGCGCAGCTTACCTAACGTACGGACACCATTTTCGGCAGGGCGGTAACCCTCATTTGTATATTTTTGAGCTCAATTTATACTTTGATAGAGGTACCCTGTCGTGACGCTGCAGGCGAAATTAAAATACCCACGTGAGTGGAGCTTTTACCCCTCCAATTATTTTAGATCTTGCGTTCAAAGGCGTTAATACTATGTTGGAGTGGAAATTATAGAAGTTTTACATTTCAGTGTGGTATTTCAACTGAGGGAGCCGTGTTACTGTTGAACAGCTGAGACATTTCCAGTCTTATTTGTAGATAGTTGTCAATCTTTATTAATGAGATGAATTAATTTCATCTATTTGCATATTATTTATATATGTAATTCACTATTGATATGCATTAGTATCCCATTAGTTTATTATTGATATGCATTAGTATCCCATTAGTTTATTATTGATATGCATTAGTATCCCATTAGTTTATTATTGATATGCATTAGTATCTCATTAGTTTTGTTGTTTTTGATTCAGCTACTCAGAACAAAAGTTCCAAGTAGCACGGGCTATGGTGAGCCCGTAGTGGACTTACCTGGCACAGGAGCGAGGCTGTGTAGGCTGTGTATGTGTCTCTCTTTAGTTTATTATTGATATGCATTAGTATCCCATTAGTTTATTATTGATATGCATTAGTATCCCATTAGTTTATTATTGATATGCATTAGTATCCCATTAGTTTATTATTGATATGCATTAGTATCCCATTAGTTTATTATTGATATGCATTAGTATCCCATTAGTTTATTATTGATATGCATTAGTATCTCATTATAGTATTATTCAATTATTCTTTATATATTTGATTCATTAACAACATATATCTATTATTATTTATCTATAAGATTTATATTTGGTGCGCATTAGCATCTTATCATTTTGTACTTGAAATGCACTAGGTTTCTCTGTACTGATCAACCCCCCAAAGTGTGTGGGGGGATGTGGTTCTATAATTTACTATAAATTCTAAATTAATTCTAAATTCTAAATTACTACAGTTCACTATTTTATATTAATAGATTTTCAATGATATTTATATATAAGAGATCCATAGGCTCTGGTTCTTCAATTTATGTCCTTTACTTAAAGGTGGTCCTTCGAATGAGTTATGAGATTTATTATTAATATCTTGAAGCCAGATTTTTCCCACGCCATGACTCACCTGTCTACGCCACCCATGACCCACCTGTCTACACCACCCACGACCCACCTGTCTACGCCACCCATGACCCACCTGTCTACACCACCACGACCCACACCTGTCTACACCACCACGACCCACCTGTCTACACCACCATGACCCACCTGTCTACACCACCACGACCCACCTGTCTACGCCACCCATGACCCACCTGTCTACACCACCACGACCCACCTGTCTACGCCACCCATGACCCACCTGTCTACACCACCACGACCCACCTGTCTACGCCACCCATGACCCACCTGTCTACACCACCACGACCCACCTGTCTACACCACCACGACCCACACCTGTCTACACCACCACGACCCACCTGTCTACACCACCCATGACCTACCTGTCTACACCACCCATGACCCACCTGTCTACACCACCACGACCCACCTGTCTACACCACCCATGACCTACCTGTCTACACCACCCATGACCCACCTGTCTACACCACCACGACCCACACCTGTCTACACCACCACGACCCACCTGTCTACACCACCACGACCCACCCGTCTACACCACCACGACCCACACCTGTCTACACCACCACGACCCACCTGTCTACACCACCACGACCCACACCTGTCTACACCACCACGTCCCACCTGTCTACACCACCACGACCCACACCTGTCTACACCACCACGTCCCACCTGTCTACACCACCACGGCCCACGACCCACTTGCACCTGCCTCAAGGTCGCTGGCGGTAATCTGCCAATAGGCCTACAGCGGCTGACATGTTTGTTTACATTAACGTGTCCCGCTAAGAGGCGTGACTATTCCAGACACAAAAGATATTGTCCACTTGTGGTTGTTGTTTCTGATTTAGCTACTCAGGACGAAGTGTCCATGTAGCACGGGCTATGGTGAGCCCCGTAACACTTGACAGGTGGGTCATGGGTGGTGTAGACAGGTGGGTCATGGGTGGTGTAGACAGGTGGGTCATGGGTGGTGTAGACAGGTGGGTCGTGGTGGTGTAGACAGGTGGGTCGTGGTGGTGTAGACAGGTGGGTCGTGGTGGTGTAGACAGGTAGGTCATGGGTGGTGTAGACAGGTAGGTCATGGGTGGTGTAGACAGGTAGGTCATGGGTGGTGTAGACAGGTGGGTCATGGGTGGTGTAGACAGGTGGGTCATGGGTGGCGTAGACAAGTGGGTCATGGTGGTGTAGACAGGTAGGTCATGGGTAGTGTAGACAGGTGGGTCGTGGTGGTGTAGACAGGTGGGTCGTGGTGGTGTAGACAGGTGGGTCGTGGTGGTGTAGACAGGTAGGTCATGGGTGGTGTAGACAGGTGGGTCATGGGTGGTGTAGACAGGTGGGTCGTGGTGGTGTAGACAGGTGGGTCATGGGTGGCGTAGACAAGTGGGTCATGGTGGTGTAGACAGGTGGGTCATGGGTGGCGTAGACAGGTAGGTCATGGGTAGTGTAGACAGGTGGGTCGTGGTGGTGTAGACAGGTGGGTCATGGGTGGTGTAGACAGGTAGGTCATGGGTAGTGTAGACAGGTGGGTCGTGGTGGTGTAGACAGGTGGGTCATGGGTAGTGTAGACAGGTGGGTCGTGGTGGTGTAGACAGGTGGGTCATGGGTGGCGTAGACAAGTAACACTGAACCCCGTAACACCGTGAGTACACGGCGGTGACCGTGTACTCACCTGGTTGTGCTTGCGGGGGGCGAGGGGTGAGCTCTGGCTCTTTGGGCCCGCCTCTTAACTGTCATCAATCAACTGTTATTAACTACTAATCCCCCCCCCCCATACACACACACACCTGTGTGTGTGTGTATACGGTTGAGAGGCGGGACCAAAGAGCTAGAGCTCAATCCCCGCAAGCAAAACTAGGTGAATGCCTAGTAAGCAGCCCGTAGCAGCTGTCTAACTCTTAGGTACCTATTTACTGTTAGGTGAACAGGTTCATCAGGGTGAAACGAACTCTACCCCATTTGTTTCCGCCTCCGCCGGGGATTGAACCCGGACCTTTAGGCCCGGGTTCAATCCCCGGCGGGTTCATGTTCGGGTACGAATGCCGGGTTCGAATCCCGAGCGCTGTCCACTCAGCCGTCAGGCCCGTATTTGTGTGTGTGTGTGTGTGTGTGTGTGTGTGTGTGTGTGTGTGTGTGTGTGTGTGTGTGTGTGTGTGTGAGTGTGTGTGTGTGTGTGTGTGTGTGTGTAATTACCTAAGTGTAGTTACAGAATGAGAACTACGCTCGTGGTGTCCCGTCTTCCCAGTACTCTTTGTCGTATAACGCTTTGAAACTACTGACAGTTTTGGCCTCCACCACCTTCGTACTTAGCTTGTTCCAACCGTCTGCCACTCTGCAAAAGAAAACTTTCTAATGTCTTTCCGGCACCTCTGTTCCCTTAGACTGAGTCTGTGTTCTCATGTTAATGAAGTTGCTGGTTTCAGGAATTCCCCTTTGTCACTTTGGTCTTTACCTGTTAGTATTTTGTAAACGGTGATCATATCGCCTCTATTCTATCTTCTAGTTTTGCCATGTTTAGCGCCTCTAGTCTCTCCTCGTAACTCTTATTGTTCAGTTCCAGAAGCCATTTTGTAGCATGCCGCTGCACCATTTCCAGTTTCTTTATGTGCTTCTTAAGGTTTGGTCACCATACAACTGCTGCATATTCCAGTTTTGGTCTCACAAAAGTCATGAACAGTTTATTTAGTATTTCACCATCCATATAATTAACAGCAAGTCTCAAGTTGGAAAGCGACACATCCGCTCCTCTCACAATGTTCTTTATGTGTTCCTCTGGCGACAGTTTACTATCCAAAACCAACCCCTCCCCCCAACCATAGGTCTCGTTCTTTATTAGAGTTCTGTAATTCCTTTCCACATAATTTGTAAATGTGTGTGTGGTCTATTTTCTCCGACTCCACATTCCATAACATGGCATTTATTCACACTGAATTCCATTTGTCACTTGACGTTCCAAGCACTTAATTTATCTAGATCAATTTGAAGGGCATTACAATGGTCTGCGTCTCCTATCTTCCCCAGTATCTTAACATCATCCCCAAACATGTTCATATAATTCTGTATTCCTTCTGGTAAATCGTTTATGTAGACGATGAACATTACTCCTCGGGTCGGGCTTGGGGAGTAGAAGAACTCCCAGAACCCCATCAAGCAGGTACTGGTACAAGAACTGAACCCTGTGACCAGTCCAGCAACGAGGAGGCCTGGTCGACGACCGGGCCGCGGGGTCGCTAAGCCCCGAAATCATCTCAAGGTAACCTCAAGGTAAGGTAAGGTGTGGTACTCCGCTAGTAACACTCCACCAGTCAGATATATTGCATCTAATTACTGCCCTCATCTGTCGGTTAGATTTTTTTTCACCTATGTCAGAAGTCTCCCTGTCCCCCTGCAGCATGATCCAGTTTCCAGAACAGCCTCTTTTGTGGGACTCTATACAAAAAATACTATTTTAAGTTGAGATAACCACAACCCAACCAACACTTTCCCGTAGTATCTCTGTGGCTCTATCATCAAAGCTAAGTAGATTTGTTACACAGGATCATGTATAATACACACACACACACACACACACACACACACACACACACACACACACACACACACACACACACACACACCACACACACACACACACACATTACTATTCAACTATTCAACACTGGCGGTACGCGAACAAGGGGACACAGATGGAAACTGAGTACACACATGAGCCACAGGGACGTTAGAAAGAACTTTTTCAGTGTCAGAGTAGTTAACAGGTGGAATGCATTAGGCAGTGATGTGGTGGAAGCTGACTCCATACACAGTTTCAAATGTAGATATGATAGAGCCCAGTAGGCTCAGGAATCTGTACATCAGTTGATTAACAATTGAGAGGCGGGACCAAAGAGCCAAAGCTCAACCCCCGCAAGCACAAATAGGTGAGTACACACACACACACACACAGAGGCCTCGTGGCTGAGCTGACAGCGCTCAGGGGTCGTAGTTCTAAGGGCCCGGGTTCGACTCCAGTCCGAGGCAGAAACAAATGGGCAGAGTTTGTTTCACCTTGATGCACCTGTTCACCTAGCAGTAAATAGGTACCTGGGAGTTAAGACAGCTGCTATGGGCTGCTTACTGGGAATGTGTGTACGTGTGCTAGAGAGAAAAATATGTAGTAGACACAATAGAGGAAAAACAGATTTATTAGAAAGGTGGGTTCCAAGAGCTAATAGCTCGATTCCGCAGGCACAAATAGTAAATACACACACACACTCCATCTCAGGAAGGATTAACAGGGCACCAGTCCTCAACTGTTCGCCGCTGTTCACCCAACAGTATTTTGCGACCAGATTGTAAACCGATTAGGGGCCAGGGAAAACTAGTAGGCATAAAGTTTACACCTGTCCTCTTAAAAATAACGTCCCTTTTGCCCGTTTGCCAGTATGGCCGAATATGGACGGAATTTGAAAACTAAAAAAAATGAATATAAATTTGGGATATTTTTTTTTTCAACAACAGTATGTTAAGGGTCCTCTGATAGGTTAGGTGGGCAGGAAATTCTCATAAAGTTTCAAAATGGTATGAAAAACGTTAATGGAAAGTTGCCTCTTCTAAGCTGGCCGAGTAAGCCGGACGACTCACCATAGCCCGTGCTACTTGGAACTTTTTGTTCCAAGTAGCGAAACAGAAAACGGGACAGTACGTCACTTTTGTGAGTCGATTTTATTTCAAATTACGTCCAAATTTAGCCATAGCGCGCATACGAGCGAAAAGTGACGTTATTTTTAAGAGGACGGGTTGACCATCAGCAATGAGAAGGTGGAGCTAGCTCTCAGCCTGGGGAGGGGGGTGAAGGAAGGGGGGACAGGACAGGGCATCAACCCGCGCCGCGGCCAACAACAAGACGGATATAAACAGCGTCCCGCCAAATTTTTCCCACTTACTTTCAGGGGCACTCAAGTTCACTTCCTCGCACCTTATCATTCATTTCTCGCTAACGCAGTCACTTGATGGTAGAGTAACGTGTATTAATACTAGCGGATCATAGGCTTAGTTGCCAGCGCCGCTGCTCGCTGCAGCTGTTTGCTCGTTGAACTTAAAACTTCCCACACAAAATTGTCTAATCTTAATGTTCTAAACTGACGCTGCAATAGGCTACAATTGTTATGGGCAGCTTTTAAGTGATGACATTTACAGCTGGACTACACGAAGTATTTATAACTGCAGCTGGAGTCCTGGAATACAAGGTGGCCAGAAATCAGAAATGGAATAACAGCCAATTGGCTGGTGTCTACAGTGCACCAGGACCCGTGGGGGATCACAGTGACCTATCACCACAACACAATCTTCCACAACGGGGCAGATAACCCACACAAGCAAACACATCACCGTGATAAATCTGGAGTCAGGACCTCATATTCTCAAACGCTTTACAAACTGTTTAATTATCTCCAGCATATTCTCCAACAACAACAACAACAACAACAATAATTGGCTTCACCCCTTCTTATTCTCCAACAAATGAACCTCAATCTAGACCTCCTAAGCGCCTGATGTCAAGAAGCAATACAGTAATCTGAGCTCATTTTGGCTACGAAGTGCAGAAGACGAAGAAAATATGTAGCCTATCTTGCATTAGAACTTCTGCCTCTATCCCATTTGTTGTGTGAGGGTAAACGGAAGAAAATATATTGGCAATCGTGTGGATCCTGTCCTTTTCTAAAAGTATATAAAGGGAGCAAGTAAGTGTCAAAAGAAGAGGACAAGAGTTGACACAGGGATAATACAAGTGGGTGTCACGTGACTGTTGGCAAAACCAGTACGTGGTAATGAGGATGTGTGTGTTGTTTTAAGATTCGCTACCTGGAACAAAAAGTTCCAAGTAGCACGGGCTATGGTGAGCCCGAGATGTGTGTATGTTGTGCTTTTTGTAACATGGGGATGTATGTTAAGGTAGTTTTGTCACTTATCACATATAATCAATTATAAAATAGTATTTTCGATGTAATTTTGCCCTAAATGCTATGCGTATTAGTGGCTTTAGGTATTTGTATGTACTAGCTCTGTCTATAAATAATCAGAATTTTTGTAACTCTGCATCTATGTATGTACTTTTCCTAAATAAAATATCATTATTATTATTATTGTTAGTATTATTATTATTATTATTTTGGTATAGAAAAAATAAGTAGGTAATTAAAATGTCATAAATACAACCTGTCCTCAGACAATCGTCAGCTCAAGGGGGCAGGCAATGACTACATAGTTCAGCTCATCCTCCGAATAGACAGTACGTTTTAATACTAATTGTAATAAGTACAATCCTGAATATCGGCATAGTACATAAATACACTTAATCGCCAGCATCGCACCAAAATATTGTGAATATTAGGGTTTACCTGAAAAGCTGTATAGAAAACCACGACCTAACCTAACCTTGGGAGTGTAGGAGGATAAGCATGTAAATAACATTTATTGCTCCTTAATTACAATTAGTACTTAACCTATAGCTATATTGATATTACAATTATATAAAACTAATAAACAAAACTAGTCTTTCAATAAATTATAAAGTAACTCAGGATATTTTCAAATTTTGTATAAAATCTCTATTGTTTAATAAAACTGAAAAGGAAATTCTTTATATTTAAACCTTGTGTATATAGCATTGAACACGATAACTTCAACCTAAAAATTTTGAGTGTATTAACAGAAAATGAGAATATATGGGGAGGTAAATGTAACAGCACAATTAAGTGTATTAATGTACTATGCAGACAGTCAGGAATGTACTTATTACATTTAGTATTAAAACGTACTGGCTATTCAGAGGAAGGGTTGCATAGTTGGTGCTATTTTCTACCTCTGTTCATGGTTAGGCTTCATCATGTTTAGTTATGTTAATACGATGTATTATTGACGATAATGTTAAATATTCGAAAACTATTCAAGTGTACCCGAGAATTTCGTTTATACAAACCAAATTCTTCAGGGAAAAAAAAAGTTTTCGGCGTACATTTTTTATATTTTAAACCAACAATTTATGAAACATTAAAGTTATAACATGAGAATAATCTCTGGTTAGGACAAAGGTTCGCTTAATAGTTTACAAGCAGACTATTACTGGAACCGTAATATGCTTTCAGACCAGTTTGGAGGTTTGCCAAGGCTTCTACGGTTTCTACTTTTTCTTTCTACAGTTTCTATTAAAAATCCTAATGTAATCTACAAGCATGACACGGTACTATGTTTAACCAGAATATATTTTATTACACTGCATTTATTTATTAGTCAGACCATTAATTATGCGATTATTTCATACCGTTAATGATCCGGGTTTTCCTAGAAAACAGAATAGCATCGGTGAAAATATTGTTCATCCTGGGAAACAGCAATTGGCGAGAGTCAGGACTGTGTTCGTCCTGTGTTAGAGAGCGGAAGCAGGTGGGCAGCACGTGGCACTGTGGTGCCTCGCTTGTCACGTGGTCAGCGCCAGCCACGGCCTTCCTGCTGACTCAGCGGCGCTGGGTGTGAGGTGTAGCACCTTGGCACAGGGTGTAGCACCTTGGTACAGGGTGTATGGCCTTGACACAGGGTGTAGCACCTTGGTACAGGGTGAAGCACCTTGGTACAGGGTGTAGCACCTTGGCACAGGGTGTAGCACCTTGGCACAGGGTGAAGCACCTTGGCACAGGGTGTAGCACCTTGGCACAGGGTGTAGCACCTTGACACAGGGTGTAGCACCTTGGCACAGGGTGTAGCACCTTGGTACAGGGTGTAGCACCTTGGCACAGGGTGTAGCACCTTGGCACAGGGTGAAGCA
This sequence comes from Procambarus clarkii, assembly GCF_040958095.1. NCBI lineage: Eukaryota > Metazoa > Arthropoda > Malacostraca > Decapoda > Cambaridae > Procambarus > Procambarus clarkii. The sequence goes on along the minus strand of NC_091168.1, from coordinate 26,429,792 downwards.
CCTTGGCACAGGGTGTAGCACCTTGGCACAGGGTGTAGCACCTTGGCACAGGGTGTAGCACCTTGACACAGGGTGTAGCACCTTGGCACAGGGTGTAGCACCTTGGTACAGGGTGTACGGCCTTGGTACAGGGTGTAGCGCCTTGGCACAGGGTGTAGCACCTTGGTACAGGGTGAAGCACCTTGGCACAGGGTGTAGCACCTTGGTACAGGGTGTAGCACATTGGTACAGGGTGTAGCACCTTGGTACAGGGTGTAGCACCTTGGCACAGGGTGTAGCACCTTGGCACAGGGTGTAGCACCTTGGTACAGGGTGTACGGATTTGGTACAGGGTGTAGCGCCTTGGCACAGGGTGTAGGGCTTTGGCACAGGGTGAAGCACCTTGGCACAGGGTGTAGCACCTTGGTACAGGGTGTAGCACCTTGGTACAGGGTGTAGGGCCTTGACACAGGGTGTAGCACCTTGGCACAGGGTGTAGCACCTTGGCACAGGGTGTAGGGCCTTGGCACAGGGTGAAGCACCTTGGCACAGGGTGAAGCACCTTGGCACAGGGTGTAGCACCTTGGCACAGGGTGTAGGGCCTTGGCACAGGGTGAAGCACCTTGGCACAGGGTGTAGCACCTTGGCACAGGGTGTAGGGCCTTGGTACAGGGTGTAGGGCTTTGGCACAGGGTGTAGCACCTTGGCACAGGGTGAAGCACCTTGGCACAGGGTGAAGCACCTTGGCACAGGGTGTAGCACCTTGGTACAGGGTGTAGCACCTTGGTACAGGGTGTAGGGCTTTGGCACAGGGTGTAGGGCCTTGGTACAGGGTGAAGCACCTTGGTACAGGGTGTAGGGCCGTGGTACAGGGTGTAGGGCCTTGGCACGGTGTAGCACCTTGGTACAGGGTGTAGGGCCTTGGTACAGGGTGTAGGGCCTTGGCACAGGGTGTAGCACCTTGGCACAGGGTGTAGCACCTTGGCACAGGGTGTAGGGCCTTGGCACAGGGTGTAGGGCCTTGGCACAGGGTGTAGCACCTTGGTACAGGGTGTAGGGCCTTGGCACAGGGTGTAGGGCCTTGGCACAGGATGTAGCACCTTGGCACAGGGTGTAGCACCTTGACACAGGGTGTTGCACCATGGCACAATGTAGCGTCATTAACCATGGTGATATAATAATATTATTATTATTATTAATTTTTATTCACAAGCGGGTACAATGGGTTTGTGAGATTACATATGACTGGTATTTTTAGTCTCACAAAGCCACTAACACGCATAGCGTTTCGGGCAGATCTAACATATCAGGTAAGATGAAAATGTACATTGTAGCAAAATTTTATATCAACATATAACTACATTATATCAACATATAACTACAATATAAATTGACAGAGGTGATTACAATGGTGATTACAATGGTGAAGATATATGTCTTAAGTACTAATATTGGGGGAGTGAGTAGTAAGATACGAGGTAGGAACCTATGAGGATGAAATTAGGTACTTTTTAGTTTTACTTTTGAATAAGGCATAGGTTGGAAAATTTGTTAATTCATTAGGGAGTGAGTTCCATAGACTGGGTCCTATCGGTTCTGGTCCTACTGCATGTACTACAGAGCGGTGAGTGCTTATGTGCCCATCAACACGAATTATTTGCTGAATCTTGACCTTATTTATGGATGAAGGTGGTGGGACCACTATCAACCCGGGCTCCAGCTGATAGGAACAATAAGTAGGCTCTAATTGATAGGTATTTGCCCAACTCAAAGTAGACAGCTTAATTATTTCTGACTCCCTTTCCCCACTACTAGCAATAAATAGTTTGCAATCGAGTAATAACGTGCTTGTCTCAGAAGCCAGACATAGATATGTAAGAATACTTAACAAGAGGGTAAATATAAACATGTTGTAGATTCCTTCTCACATTGGCATGCAGGAACATGATAAAGTTGACGCCCTTGTTAAGGCTGCAGTAAATAAAGACAGTGTTGAACGGAATCTTGAGTTATCAAATAGGTCCTTTAAAAGTGTCATTAGACGAGAACTCTTGGATGAATTTAAAGAAAGCAGAACAGAGTAAACTGAAACTGGCAAGTCCATTGTTCATCACAATGAAATGTGTAAAATAAAACTGGGGGGTGTTGTTACTTGCCCAAGTAACATCAGCAGACTAACAGACGTTGTCACAGTTCGAATGAGACATGGCTACAGGTATCTCTGGCAGTTCGGCTTGTATAGGGATCTAGATGAAGTAAAGTGCTTTGACACACTGTACTCCACTTCATATAGTCTAGGGTAACTGCATTAATGCAGATGTACCTCATGTATTAATAAAAAGAAAAGTGCAAAGTGTGTGGACAAAGACAGGGACACACACTAGAGAATTGTATCTTTGACTGTAATAAATTGAGCCATTTAGAGATAAATCCAAACTGATGTTGCATGAAATGGCAAACCAACTATTTACCAAGGATAAAATACCTGAAATCCTTGCACTGTATCCATATTTCGCTTCCAGTAGATAAACGACATATGAGATTAAGAAACAAGTCGTGTATTGTGAAGACTAATAATAAACAGCAGCTCCCCTATGACTCTGTAATATCTCCATATCTCATATAATTAGGTACAGTATTAGTATTAAGACCTACAATTAATGTATAATGATTAACTGTAAAATAATAGCTACTGAAATAGAACATTCTCTGTAACTAGCGGACATTATAATTATAAGGTGTGAAGGATAGATGAAATTGTTAATGTAATAATCTCCGTTGAGGTCTGATAAAGACCTTTTGTGCTCTCTGTAATCCTTTTTGCGCTACCGCTCACAGGATGAGTATGGTATGCACAATAAACTAGCAGCCTTCAGCGGCAACAATGAATCAATCAAAATCACTGGTCCAAGACAAAAAGGAGAGTTCAATCCCACCAGGCTAACAAAAACACAACGAACCCCTCCTATACTCTTCCCGGATTGATGTCTTCTTTTGGTAATCGCTTCCTATAGCAGCATCAATAATATGAGTGTATCAGAGACGTGATCCAAACAAAGAAGCATCTTATGAATGGAAGTGTGGAGAATGTGAGCGTTAGGGCTATAGGGAGCAGTATGGTGTCAGCGGCGGGCGAGGGGCTCCGGAGCTGTGATTGGCTGGACCGTCCATCGCGCGACATCGTTCGACAGATACAGAGAAATTTGACCAAATATTTACTCTTCTATCTCTCTGGATATGTAATAATCTGCTTTTATCTTGGACGGTTGTACCATCTGCGTTTCCACCTAGTGAGGAGTCTTTTTGAGATGGCATCAACTACTCGTCTAAATATTTACTTGTAGTATGTGTTTAATTCCTTCCGCGGGCCGTGAGCTCCAGATGTTTTGTCCCGTCTCTCAACCTTCCATCATTTGGGTACTTTGCTTCTACTCGAGCTCCATTGTTTACATAACATCCGTTCTATATTCAGTAATCTGTCCATATCTGCTAAGTCAGTTGCCCGCTGAATTTTGTATGTGGTAATCATGTCTCCAAGTCTTTAATCTTCCAGTGATGCGAGGTTAAGTTCCTTTAGTCTTTCTTCATAAGTCTTACATCTCATTTCTGTTACTAGTCTTGTGGTATATTTCTGGATGTTCTCCAGTTTCATTGTATTCTTAACTACAGGGACCTTAATGACTCCATATTCAGTTTTCTAAAGGCAGATTTTATGCTGGTCAACCATGCACATGCAGCGAATGATATCCATTTGATGTAGGCTTCAGAAGATAGGTTGGAATAATATGAGCCTCCAGGTCTATATTTCTGCATATTTCCAGGAAGATTTTCTTTCCAATGTGGAATAGAGTGTCCGATCAGCTATTGCCAGCAAACATCTTCATTACTTTGCACGTGCACGAGTTGAATTCTAGCAGCCACTTGATGGACTATTCTTTCAGTTTGTCCTTATCTTATTGATTCTTGCAGTTTTTCACCATATTTATCCTCAATATAATACACATAAGAGCTGGAACAGGAAACTGGCCGCTCTTGAGTCTTTAGTTTACCTCATGAGTTCCTCACCCACCCCCTTTAGGAACTTAAGTACACATTTACCCAAGGGCCCAGGGGTCACAGAGTCTATTGTTACGAACCTGTAACAACGTATCAGGTCCCTGTACTTATTAGTTTTCTGGGTCTCCCTGAAGGTGGAAAATGCCTCCCTCAGCTGTACTGTGAGGTAGATAGGTATCAGCTATTCATTCAGTCATTCGCCTGTAGTTTAACGCCTTTTGTCCGTACTCCTTTATTAATATTAGTACTAAATTGGTTATCTTCCAACTCTCTGGTAGTCCTCCTGTTCCCAGTGAGGATATATCACAGTGAGCATCCAGCACGGGAGTTCAGTTGCCTCTCTTAGTAACCTTATTGAGATTAAGAAACTGTCTCATCCCACAACACCTTGCATACACTAAATCCCACATATACCCTGCACTCCCCCACACCCTACACACCCATAATCCCCCACCCCCCACACGTTCTGAATACGCTGAGAAAGTGTGAGGAAGGAGGAGGGCGGACTTAAAATCTAGATGAATACAACTACGGGAATACACACAAACACACACACACGCACGCACGCACGCATGCACGCACACACACACACACACACACACACACACACACACACACACACACACACACACACACACACACACATACACACACACACACACACACACACACACACACACACACACACACACACACACACACACACACACACACACACACACACACACACACACTCACGCTATAATCACGGGTCACCCTTCCCTGCGTCACCCAGACCTTCGCTGGAGGGAGGAGCATCAAAATTCCCTTTCACACAAGAAGGAAAAAATGTATCATTGCACAAAATAGATTTGAACCCTGAAACTGACCACCCTCTTTTGTTTCAGGTTCCCTTTCTCCTCCTAACCCCCAGTTGTACTACTGTCAGTCCTATTGCCAGAACGTCTTCGTCATCATGAAGATTTTAGTCCAGCGTTTAATCTAATTAAAAAAAATACCAATCCGAGTTTTGTTTTTTGTAAAAGCTTTGCTATCAGGATGAACTTTTACAGAGACAAAGAGAAGCCTCAACTGGCTCATCTGTGATGGGGTGAACAGGGTAAGGGGAGGGTGGGGAGAGGGTTGCTCCACTGACACACTAACTGATGAATGGTTTAGGGGAGGGGGGGGGGGTGATGATAGGGGTGTGATTTCCATTATATTAGCGAGCAAGGTTTTCTGGGTAAGTAGGTGAGTAGGTGGGTTGCAGAGTAGATGAGTGGGTTAGAGCAGGTGGGCGGGTGGGTGAGTGTGGGTGGGGCATTGTTATGAACATGAATTGCACATACGTCGAAATATCTGCTGATTATTTAACGACTATTATAAGGTAATTGCTCGAATATATATATTTCAAAGGCCATTCATATATATATCTTGAAAAATACGCATTAACATAGGATTCACAACATTTTACTAGTCATCGCACGTGTTTAATAATTTGGCATTATTTTCAAGAATTTTTGATGCAGTTGATAATGTAAAAGACTACGACCGTTTATACCTTGACTTTAACAAATGGCTTAAAGCTTACAATATGAAGTTTTGGTACTCATTCTTGGAGTCCCAAAGATGCCAAATCATCTCATTTACGAGAAGCGGAATATGTCTTGTCAGCGTTATAAGCACGGTTAAGGAACAGAATGATAAGCTGGCTTTTAAGATAGAGACACCTTTTACAATGATACCGAGTTATGTGCTAATTACAGGAGGAGACATTAATTGCACAAAAGTGCCAACACCTGTCAGTTTGCTACCTCCAAAAACTCCAGGAATCCCTCAAGAAGCCTGCGAACTCATTCCCAAGGAGATGTCTCCTCCTTATAATAATAATAATAATAATAATAATAATAATAATAATAATAACAATATTAATAATGATAAAAATAATAATTGTATTCACAATAAGGAACAATGGGATTGTGAGATTACATAAGATTAGTATTTTACATTCTTGCAAAGCCACTAACACGCACAGCGTTTCGGGCAGTTCATCCACCCTTGGATGGATGAACCATAAAATATTATAATAAACAAGATGACGAAAAAAATCTAACATGATAATTATGTCTCATCTATTGCAGTATCTCAATTAAATTAATACAGAAACGGGAAATTAGACCCAATCTACGCTTTATCTGTTCTAACCCTTCCAACGGCACGGCTGCAACAGCGTATATTGTAATTCGGAAGTCTCTTTCAAAACGAAAATAGAGAAAGGGCACGCATTGAGAACTATGCCTCGTCAACACAAGCAGAGTTCAGCTGTCATTGTTATGTCATTAAGATATTTAAAACGAAATACAAAAAGAGCGTTGTGATCTGCAATAAATAAAAAGCCGCACTACAAAGCCTCAGAAAAAGCCAAAAACCGAGCCAGAGTCGCAGAAATCAAGAGCAGTGAAAATACTAACCAGTTAGAGAAGTGTGATTAAGTGCCTGCAGATTTCTTCCCACGCTGAAATCTGTGGAAATGAACGAGCAGCTGTGCTACCTGCTGAGGGGCGCTACAGGAGACTTTAATGAAGACTTCATACTCAAGACGCTTCTTCAAGTTAGTGGCATCATCAGGGAACAGCACCATGACAAGGTAACTGAAGAAAGAAGGATAGAAGAACAAGTCAGTGAATTTATACGCTAGTTGAGGTAATCACACGCTATGCCAGACTTGTGGCTTTATTGATCAAATAATTACAGTAGTTACGTTCTGCAATAATACCAAGCAATATAAATTACAATACATATATTTACAGTTTAAGCACTTTCTATTCACCATAACGATAAGCAAACTGTATATCAGCTAAAGCTAAAACAAAGAGAAAATAAGAGAGTACCCCACACCGACCTACACACATACGAGTCACAGCTGATCAGTCAGTCACCAAACAATAACAATCAAGCGAGCACCCATCAGGTACATCAAGAACTTCAGTCAAATACGAGAGATACATAAGGGACATAGAAATAGCCTAAGCTACTCTATCCCTTTGGGATGTATTTCCTTGTCTCAATAAACGTACTTGAACTTGAAGGAGAGATACAACATTTTACTACACTGGTAAAATGCAGTTGCAGCTAGCAACCCTAGTCATTATGAAAAAAAAGAGACTGATTGGCGAGAATTCCTGTTTTGGGACGAAAATTCGGGAAGGAAAACTGTAGCCGAGCTGGAATCTGTGGTGCGAAAGGTGAACACCGTCTGGACCAATACCTGAGACATGTGTCCACTTTAGAGAAATTAGAAATATGAGTAGAATAATCAATCCCAAACCCAGTTAGGAAAACATTACTTACCAAATACACTGTTCTTTAAAAGACTTCCCCAATTTTCACCCGCAAGATAATATTGTAAGATCTTCCAGAAACACTATGCCTGTTAGTGGCTTTGCAAAAATGTAAGAACACCAATGCTATATACTCTCACAAGCCTAATGTACTTTCTTATATAAAAATAAATAAATAAATAAATGTTTAAAGGTTGGTTAATGTTAATCTTCTTGCTTGATAAACTGTTCACTTGAGACAGTTAGCAAGTCCCAGTTGCGTCTGGGTACAAGTGATAGGTTGAACAATTCAATGGGCTGTCTTTCTATTGGGGGTGTGTTGTACATGGTGCTATGGCGGGGTGTTGACTCACAGGACGAGTAACGGTGACCAATATTGTCAGAACGAGTGACCCTCCCCAATACTATCACTATGGTGGTGTTGACTCACAGAACGAGTTACCCTGCCTAATAAACTCGTCCTTCCAGGAAAAAGTAGGCTTAACAGCTCTTACGGTGGGGTTCTCTTTGCGCATGCGCTTTCATCGTTGTCCCGAATTAAACATGGGGCTACGGACGTATCCTTGTGCCCATGTAATGCTTTCAGAGACAGCCACTTAAGCTACGTTAAATTAAGTTAGCTTTCTTGATTTTTGTATATGGGTTAAATTCCTTGTAACCTATCTTACAAATAACGCTGCTTTTCGCTCGTATATTTTACGGCGAAAAATTGCCGTACTGGAAAATGGAAATTTATTTTCCAAATTATATGGACCCAAAACAACAAGTTTTGGGTCCCCTGGTAGGTTAGGAGAAAAGCAAGTTCTAAGGTTTCAAAACGTCATGAAAACTATTAATTTAAAGTGTCCTCTCCTAACCTAACAGATTAAGCCAGACGACCCAAAGCAGAAAACGGGACAATGTCACTTTTGCGAGCCGCTTCCATATTTCTAGTATGGTAATTTTTAGTTTAAGTGCGCATACGAGCGAAACGCGACATTATTTTTAAGAGGACGGGTTGACACCTACTGCTATTTTCACGGTACGAGAGACCGTGAAAACAGCAGCAGGTGTTCTCCAGCAGCCTCACAGACTAGCAAATAAAGTGACAACTGAGTTGGTATATGCCAGTTCGTCCTCTCTAGCGTCCACAACTTAATTAAACTGATGTACTAAATTAGCCTAACCTAACTGTGGACCCACAAATAGAAAACTAAACATTTCATAAATTTTGTGAGCCGCTATGATTTCTAGTAAATCACTTTATAGTATTAGGGGGTTTATACATTAAAATGCGATGTACTATTCAAGAGGACTGGTTGCATACACGGCTATGTGTGTAGGGGGGAGGGGGGAGAGAATATTGACCCTCCATCGTTGTGTGAAGCTTGAAGGGTAGGGGAGGAGGGAGTAGGGGAAGCGATGAGGGAGCACATATATACATACACAACACAGGATAAAGGCGACACCCAAATTGCATTCAGAGTTACCTCGCTCGGCTAGGTGTGTGTGTGTGTGTTGGTGGGAGTGTTGAGAGGACGCTTGCAGTGCGATCCAGCCTGGCCGGACGACTGGCCGAGTTCACGTGTGTTGCTCTCTCTCTCTGCAGCATGGTCATGCTATCATATTGGGCTATCGTAAGTATAAAGTATAAAGATTTATTTCATTAAATGACCAGCCCGACCAAAGGGGGCACTGTGCTCTGGTCATCAGCGTTGCGATATTTGGGCACGGGGCACTGTGTGGTCGTGTACAGTGTACTGGACACTCCCAGGTCTCACACAGGTGGTGCACAGTGTACTGGACACTCCCAGGTCTCACACAGGTGATGTACAGTGTACTAGACACTCCCAGGTCTCACACAGGTGGTGTACAGTGTACTGGACACTCCCAGGTCTCACACAGGTGGTGCACAGCGTACTGGACACTCCCAGGTCTCACACAGGTGGTGCATAGCGTACTGGACACTCCCAGGTCTCACACAGGTGGTGCACAGCGTACTTGACACTCCCAGGTCTCACACAGGTGGTGCACAGCGTACTTGACACTCCCAGGTCTCACACAGGTGATGCACAGTGCCCTCAATACATCTAGATGTTCAAATGCTCGCTAATCCAACCGTCAAACCTTGCTGTTAATGAACGAAAAACGCCACACAAGACTCACAACTCATTACGTTCAAACTTTTCTCAAATATTGCTTCTCTGGGTCGGCCGCAGCTTGGACGAGCATAGCCTGAAGACGGGTGGACTGCAAATAAGCTTTAAATCAAATTACAGTAATCAAAACATTCAAGAAGGATATACATAGTGAAATACCAAATTACAAATAAAAATGATTGTCAACAGAACCAAAACACATTCCCTAACATATTCTAGGAGGCCTAAGTATACACAAAATTATAATTAATTTACTAATTCATATTTAAGGAAATTTAGTTTTTGGTTACAGTACGTTAATGTTGATGAATGCGACTTTGGCCGCAGGGAGGATGAGCATAGCCTAGGCCCACCTGAGAGTTAGAGTTGCTTTCATTCTTGCAGAGAGGATGGCGGCTGCCGGAATAATGAGTATTTATCCATTGTAATCAGGCTCATTGTCTTCCTCAACATACAGTAAAAACAAATAAAAAATATAGTTGCACTGAATTCTTCCATGTTTTATAGATTTATATTGACTGAATCTCGTTATGAGATTTTATATATATATATATATATATATATATATATATATATATATATATATATATATATATATATATATATACTTTATTATTAGATATTATTAACGTGTTATTAGCTTCATTTGCAAATAGTCGTTGCAGATACGTATTACGTTTTTAAAGCATAAATGTAAACATTACAAAGTCCAAATTGTTTAGTGTATTGTGAGGTTAACTGGCTACCTGGTCCTCCACAGGTGGCCCTCCTGCTGGGGCTGGTGGCGCCCGGTGGCGCTGCTCCCGACCACCACCACCACAGCGCCACTACCACCACTACACTGACTCTAGAGACGACAGTGACTTGGATGACGACGACTTGGCCAAACACACTACACAAACGAGAGTTTCATTAGCGACTTCTCTAGGGAACCTTTTCCTGAACAGAACGCGAAGGAAATGCCAATAAAAAACTTATATGAATCGATCTAAACTATCTGCTCTGCCCCAAGTAGAGGAGGACGCCCGAAACTTTACAGGCAATTCACGACAGCATAGGCTGCCCCTCGGCATGACAATCATTTACAGTGATGGTGATAGTACTGATGATAATGATGAAGATGTCAGTGACAATTATGATGGTTTGAGAGTGAATAATGATGCTGTGAGTGTTGTTGAGGACATCTCACTTGATCGGAGGGTTTCTGGTCACCCAGTTAATGTTTTTTGAAAATTACACAAGCCTCTCAACCTCTGTCGAGCGAACCAGCTTTACAAGTCAGGGTGATAATGAGACTATTACAACTGATAACAGTGCTATATCTAAAGAGAATGTGGATAAAAACCATGCAAGCAAAGCTGAAGTGATGCGCGCAATAATACCCAACAGAGGTCTAGCAAGCATCCTAGTGCGCACTGGGGACAGTCTCATTCCTAGTCGATTCGGTCTAAACAGAGTCGAGTTATGGCGAGCCAACACGAGTCGATTCACGGCAGCTCACTCCAACATACACAGGACCAATGTTAATTTTAGAAACCTACACAGAATCAGGAAACACCGACTGAATGCCCGAGTATTAAACACAGCTCCACTGAATCTCCCCTGGAATAATTCAAGACATTTTACTGTACACAGGGAAAATATAGGCTACTTCAGCATACAGGGAAAACATGCAGAACATTTCCGTGCGCTAGGCGCCCATACAGGCAACATGAGAAATATGAGGAATGTTGGTTCGTTGCGTACTGTGATTGCTGGGTTTCCTGCTCAAGCCACAGGACACG